>NC_143511.1:52657224-52957224 GCF_031878675.1 Megascapheus bottae | reverse complement strand
GCAAGCACATTAATACAAAGTATAATAAAAGGATTTTATTTCAAATTATTTTAGAATCCTCGTTTATACTGTTTGGGTTGAATCAATAGTGCTAAAGTAAAATAATTACTAAGAGAAATTATTCTGAAAATCTTTCATATTTGCATTTAAAAAATTCTTACCAGAACATGTGTATGTTTCTACTCTTTAATCTCATGTGTAGTCATTAATAAAAGGCTTTCAGGATGAAATGACATGGATCTCTTTAATTTGGAGTAAGTCTTAAAAGTATACATTTCTCAAGGGATTTGTCACTTAATGTATGACTAAAAAAATATTTCAGCAGAATGTGAGCATATCTTTAAGAAAAATCACTTGATTACAGGTATCAAATTAGTATAAAGTATTCAAGTAAATAAAAATTTACTAAAACAGATTTAGTAAAGTATAAGTCAAGGACATGCCAAGCATTTTTGTGTATGTGTTTCAATCCCTTCAGAAGATGATAAATTTTAAATGAGAGAAAATACACAAAAATCTTAGATGGATGATAATGGCACATATTAAATGAAAATATACAAGATCCAAACATTTGCATTCTGATTCTAAACCCTGTGCCTTGCAAATAATTTAGTTGAAAGGTTAGCCAAAAGGCTTTTCTTTTTGAATCTCATAAAGACATGAACTTTCATACATACAGAATTTGCATGCCATACATATTTGGATGAATCCCCTGGGAGATGTCATTGTAGGCTAAACACAATTGAGGAATACACAATGATGCTGCAAAAGAAAGCATAATCCTTTTGCTTGCATATGTGCATTATTTTTTCCTAACAAGTACCTCTTGTTTTCCTTCAAACTCAAAAGAACATTCACATGCAGAATTTCATATTATACTCTATACTTGGTAGGAAACTGATAATTGATATGTTTGTAAATTCTGGTAGAATTTATGAAGAAGAAGGCTCATTTAATTCTGAGTGAACAGAGGTCCATACCTTGCCTAAAAAGGTAAGACTGGCCAACTGGGGGTGGCAGAGAGCAGAGCCCACAGCAGCTCAGCAATTTGCATAGATTTGTTTTTTAAGTCAGGAAGTTCCTTTTGGCCTTTTTAAAAGAAAGATACTTTGCAGAAAAGCTGTGCAGTAAGGGAAACTATCAAAAAATCATTCTTGTAGAACAGCAAGGCAGTGAGGCAAGCACTATCTCCCTCGTGGTTTTACAGTCTGTAATAGAAATTAACAGTGCCATCTGCAGCCCGATTATGCACTTTAAGATTCCCGCATGGTTTATAGCATGCATTATGGTATATAGCAGCCATTTTTGCTAAGCTAGTCACAGTTATATTCGTTACTAGAAAATTAAAAGATTCAAAGGACATAAAGAATTCTGAGACAGAGGTTGGAATGGAGGCCATGTGAACATTAAAAAGAAGTCGAACACCTCCATGTGGGGTTATCTGACATTCTATTTTGCTAAACATCAGCATTACCTCTTTCTTGTGTTCCTGTTATTTGCTGCTTTAGAAATACATTTTGTGCTGCTAAACTAAATTATATTATCTGCTCCAGTGGTCTAGGTTAGCAATTTATTCCATATGTTCAACATCTTTGTGTGAATTTTCCATTTACTCTGAAGCTCACTAATTATTGAAGATGGCCAGACTCTAACTGAAATAGAGAAGAGAACTCCATAACACCTTCACATCATGATCCATGCATAAAGAAAGCAGGAGATTGTCTTTGAAATTTAATTAGTTTAATTTAGTGTATAAATCATGGCAGCAAGCTTTTTTTTCCACCAGTACTCATTTATGATATGGAATAATTTAGGAATTAACATAGAGACATACCTAGTCAATCACTATGCATTCACCGACACATCCTAAACCTTGGACTGAAAGTACATTTTGCTCAACACTTCCACCTCAGAAAGTAAAACAGCACATACATAGTTAAACACCAAACTCCATGACTTATTGAGAATGGGGAAAACCAAGAAGACAGGGTTAACAGGTGTTTTAGTTTATTTAAAACCTATAATAATTTTCTTTCATGAAATTATCAACTTTTAACCAACAAATAAAGGGCAAGGTGACTATAGAAACTCAGCAATATTTGTGACATTCATGGTTGGGTTGGTCACCTAGTGTGTTTCTATTCCTTTACCTCAAATCCCCAATTCCCTCTCTGTTCCCCAACTTTCCTGAAGTTTTAAACCCAGCAACCTGGAATTATACACTTCAAATTCTTTTTGGGAATGCAAATGGAAATGTTTTTTTTATATTAATACTTTCAAGTCATTTGTTGAAGATTAATAGATAGCAAACTCTGACCATGATTCAGTAGCAATTAGAAACTCTAGTAGCCAGGTCCTGTGGTGTCGGAGCTTCGGGAATGCCGGTAGCTGCTTTTTATTCATTTGGTTCTGTGGGCATGAAAGTCAAATTATGTTAGAGCAGAAATGTCTAAATTCCATGTCTTTCAGTCTTTCTCCTCTACGTGTCTAAGGCTTATTTGGAAAAAATAAAACGGAAAGATAAAAAGTACTGAAAAAATTGTATTTTGTGTTGCTGCTATGTAATAAGGTGATGCAAAAATTAATTGATTGCAAAACTAGGGTGATTAATGTTATATTACTTCTCTTTTATTGTAAAACTATGAGGAAAATGTGATTCAATGAAGTAATACATTGCTAGAGCAGAGAAATTGGGTATTGTAGATTTGAGTATGCATCAAAAATCAGGTTTTCTTTTTGTTATATATACATATGTCTTCCATATATTACCAAATAAAAATTTGCCAGCTTTCCCTATCTAAAAGTATTCTCTTCATTTTCTTTAAATAATGTTCCTTAAAGATTTATGTAGGAGAGTCACACATCTTGGTTTTCAACAATCCACTTTTCCTTTGTTGTAATATGAATTTGTAACTATAGATTATTTACATTTTTACTTTTGTCCCTTAATAATAAGTTAAAATAATCCATTCGAGCTCTAAGCAAAATATATGACTTTAGCTAAAATGCTTCAATGATAGATACGAGAAATATTTATGTAATTGGGACAAATGTTTTCACATCTATTTTCTAAAATCAAGGCAGCTTTTTATACTCAATAAAATGATAAAAGATATTTAGAGTCTATGTATGCAGTACCTTATGAATGTGATTGTAACCCCTCCAAACATCACCCTGACAATTAAAAAAAGATATTTAGAGTCTAACAATAAAAAAGATATTTAGAGTCTAATTCAGCAATTCTTAAAAGGTTTAAACTACAGTATAATAAAAAAATTTAAAAACCTAATAGTTTTCCTAATATAAAAACCTAGTAGTTTTCCTAATATTTTAGTTAATTTTTGTAATACTTCAGGTAAGCTTCATAACTAACTCTTATCTAAAAACAAAGTTTTATTTAATCACTGTCAATTACCTTAACCCATTTTTCATCTAAATGAATCACATACCATGTAGAACTTTGCTTAATTCTTTTACTTAATATAATACCTGAGAAATTTAATACAACAGTAATACATTCTTTTGTTTCTCATTGCTGTTTCTAGTTTGGGATTTTATAAATGGGTCATCTCTAGAAAACTTTAGACAAATCATTTTGGGGACATATCATTGAATTTTTGAAGGAATGAAATTTCTGTACTGTGGAATAGATAAATGTTTAGTTTTGATCCTAAATATCTAACGCTAGTCCTTAATTACTTTGTACAATATGTACATTGAGTGGCTGTCATTATTTTTAGTTTTAATCTATTTTTAGATTGGACACAATCTATTAGATACTTACTGATAAATTATTTCTTTGTAAATTTTTTTCATTTTGGGGATGGTTAATAATGAATACCATGTGCCTATTATTGTATCTGACCTTTCTATGGGGTTGTTAATTTTATTATAGTTTATAGGATGTTACTAAATTTTCTCTAAACATGTCCATGGCAAATATAAGTCCTGGATAAATCAGGATGACACAGAAAGTACGTGTGTGGCACAAATGGTAGTGGACTGCCTCTAAGTGAAAAAAAATGCAAGTGAGTGCACAGTCATTAGTCATTAGTAGAAATTATTCTTCTATCTAAATTTTAGAATACATATCTTTCTTCTTTTTCTTTTGACAGTACTTGGATTTGAGCTCAAGGCCTTGACTTGCTAGACCGAGCATTCTCCACTTCAATTACAACTCTAGTCCTGTTTTTATACATATGATTATCCTTTCAAAATTTCCAGTCCAGGAAAGGTTTGTGTTATAGGGTTCAGTGAATCTCAGATCTATTTGTATAATATTATTTACCTAAATTAAAAATATATAAAAACATATATAAAATATAATTCTTAAATTACATTCGCAGGAGACATTACCAACCAGTGAGAAGTACAGGGATTCTATATCCAAATTTTGGTTCCCATTTTCACATGAATTATTGAAATTCTGATACCAAACAATGATTTGGAATTTTAATGTGAAATATGTTCCTTTTTAATACAATTTTTACCAATCACACAAATACTTATGTTTTAATTGCCTCATCAAAATAACTTTTTAATGAGGGTGGTTTTCAGTTTTAACAGCCAATTATAAACCATGCTTTTTAAAAAAAATGTATTTTTAAAATCAAAGCTGATTCTTAAAGAACACTGTGATCGCTGTGGTATCACCAGATATTTGTTATTGGGATTTAAGTTATTGTTTGATGACTCTTATTTGACCAATTGGGGATAGTATGCCACTGACCTGATTTGAATGATAAAATAGGTGAATATTTCTTTGTACTCAGTGAATGGGTTTTGCTTTATAGCTGTAGTGTGTGTAGCATGAGCTCATTACCTCCAAATTGCTCACTTCAGAATCAAACCATGGGACATTTTAATTTTGTTTGTTATATATCTTCTAATTTTGCTTTGAATGCGGCTTTGAGAGTTCACTGTGCTATGTACTGTCAGCCGTACTCTTGGGGTATTTCATTTAAACTAACAAATTCCTAATTTATTGGTTCCTATTATCCCTACTCTTCATGTAGAAAGTGAATATCACAGAAGTTATATGCCCTAACTTAAGCCACACAATAAGTGAGAGTTACGAATTCAGTCTCACATCTCTGCCAGTTCTACATCTATGCTTGAAACTATTGCCTTTCTAACTTTCAGAAACAAAGTGCTTAGGGATGCTACAGGGATGATTCAGAGCTGGATAGATTTCTGTTTCTACCCAGCTTTCATGTGCTGCCCAGGCTGCTATCTTTCACCACTGCATTTCTTTAAATGCTTTTCTATATTTTCTTACCCTACTCGTTAGTGTCCACTCCAAACTTTATTAAGATACAACTCACATTGCACAACTCAGACCACATTTTAAATAGCAATGGTAAACTTCACACAGCCTTCCTGGTGCTACTATGTCTTATGATTGTCTTTTCTAGGTGAACTTGAAGTAAGGAAAAAAATTTGCCTTTCATATGGTTGTTATTCACTGATTCTCCAATAAAATTCTTCCCAAACCACCTCCATTACTCACCCTCCTTTAATCATGCAGAAACTTAGCATTATTGAGATGGCTATGTTAATGTTGTTTTTGTCAGTTTTGCTCGTAATTTTCTTGTAATGATTACTTTTTTATCTTTATTTTTTTAAAGCTTGGTTAATTAAATGCTTTAACTTTATTAAATCACTCTTTCTTTACCTTTGAGGAATGTAATTTTCTTTAGGAAAAAGAAAAAAAATGGAGTATAAATCTATTTGTTTTATTGTTGAATTGGACATGAGTTTAGTCAGTTAACTTTCCCAGTTATGTTAGTTTTTTTTTTCTTTAAGAAGCTTAAAATTGAGTCTCAGGAGATTTGTTCTTGTTAGAGTTGTAGTAAAGAGGTTAATCCAATAATTCTTAAGTTGCCTCATGGGATAACTACCTGAGCTGGACCTGCTCAGTCATATTCACAAAATAGATTTCCCTAAAATCCAATCAGAAAAGAATAATCAGGGAAATTTTAAGTCATGCCTCTAAGTTAATATCTGGTAGATGTTCTAATCTGTTTAATTTTGGTACAATAGCAGCTACCTGCTTTACTTGTTTATTTTTTTGGTAGATTTCAGAAACTATGTTTTTTCTTGATATCTAAATCCTTGTTAAACCTTTTTAATTATTGATAAACTTTAATAAAATACCTCATGTGTATCTTTCTCCTTTTCCTGTTGTGTGGTGTGTTTTTCTGACTTTGATTTCTCTTTTGATGTGCTTTGCATATAAATTGCTGACAAATATCATCTAAATTACTTTACTGTCCTTTCTCTCTGTTGTCATGTTTAAAAGTCTGATGATTTTGTGTTACTTCTTTTACAACTTGGCCTCCTGAGCATTTTAAATCTAATGATGTTATGATCACTCGATCTTAGATGCTCCCAATGTGAAGCTTATTTAACATACTTGGCACTCTTTCAGGGACTAATTCCAGAATTCATTGGAGTCGTGTTGGCTGCTCAATAGACTATAGAGGAAAGCAATCCTGCTAGGCAGCCCTGAGGAAATGTGGAGTCCCTGCTTTCTGAGCGCTGCCAAAGCTAGTTCTTCTAAAATACACCAGCAATGGACATTCTCATGAAATGCCTATTTTTAGTGTGAATCTTGGACTACAACCCAGTTCGCTTGTTCTGAAGTCTTGGTTGAGATTCCAGTGCTGAAGCGAGTCCCTTGTGCCTGATTCTTCACAACCATCTGTTGTTCTGGCGGCCCGCTGTTTCACTGACCTTCTTTCATTCCTCTTTACTTTTCAGACTCAACGAGTCTTCTGATGGAAGTATCTTCTGATGCTTCTGGACAAAGACTTGGATTGTCAAAAGTGGGTAAAGAGAAAGTATAGATGCAATAGGAACACTGATGCCATGCCAATTGTTTTGAAGTTGTAATGCATTCAAGAAGAAAAATAAACAACACTCAAAAAAGTTCATAGATATATGCTGGCACAAAACAGAAAATAATATTGTCTTTAAATTGTAGTGTCCACGAATTTTGACATTTAGAATTTAAACAATTTCTCCTTGACTTTTTTCCAATTCAAATTAATGCTATATTATCAGGTTTTCTATATCATAAGATTATGTTACTTAATAATCCATAACTGATTAAAGTTTTTATTACTGAGTGTTTCATTCAAAAGTTAATTTAGTCACTCAGTCACATTTTGTTCTTTGTAATATGGTAAAATATGTACAGGACCTAATATGTCGAAACCAAAAGAAGAAAGTTTTGCAAATTAGGGAATTATGCCTGTTTTATATATACCAATGAGAAATTGTCACTTTATTCTAAAATCTGTTTTTTCAAGGAGAGAAAAATAAGAACAAATTCAGATGTTAGAACAAATGTTTCAAATTCTTATTAATACAAGGTGCTGCTTGCTCCTACCTACGTCTGTTGAGAATCAGGAGGCTGAGATCAGAGGATGAGGGCTCAAAGCCAGCTCAGGCTGGGAGGTCCATGGTACTCTTATCTCCAACAACCTATTCCAAAAAACCCAGAAACATCACTGTGGAGTACAAAAGAATTTTGAGCACAAAAAGACTCAAGAGAGCTCCCAGGCTCTAAGTTCAAGACACCTGACTGGAAAAAACAAAGCAAAACAACAACAACAAAAACAAACAAGAACTTACCAATTATAGAAAACATAATTACAGAATTAAACTTATTGAAACTTATTGATGGCTCATATAATCTAAGCTATTTTAGAAAAATCTTCATAATATGTAGATTAGGAGTTATGCATAAATTAATACTAGATTATATAATAAATATTTTACAATTTTCCAGACCAATTATGCACATTTAATTTTTTTACTCAATCAATAGACTTCTACACGTAGAAAAACTGAAGTACATGGAAAAAGATTTATTTATCTTACTACATTGATTAAACAAAAAAATCCAGAAATAGATATCAGAAAGGTTGTTCAAATATTAGATAAGTGCTACAATACAGTGACCTAAAAATGAACAAGCAAACCTGAAGCAAAAATAATGTGCACTATAGAGTCTCCAGGTGCTGCAAGTAAGAGTTTAGTGGATCACCTACAAACTATGACCTCAGTGAGAATTAAGAAAGGCTGCAGTAACTGAGTAAAATATTTGGCATGTACTTGATAGAGATGGTTCCAAAAACCTTCAGAGCATTTACACTGAGTTCTTACAAGTTATTGACAAGTTTACACATGTAACACCAGTACTGGAATGATAAAGTGGGATAAATAATTTATCCAGCTTGGACAAAGTTCACATTTTAAGAAATTAACTTCTTAGTAAACTGCTATGTCAAGAAGTGTGTGGAATTGTTCTACCTCTATTATGGGGCAAAGGGCCTTTGGCTAGGGATTTGCATAGCACTACCTACAATAATATGAACATTCAAAACTTTGAATGAAGCTTTGAAAAATAAAACTGTGTATAGTTAAATACATAATATAGAGGCTTATATAGTAAGTTCACAATGTCAACATACTTGAATCCAGTCAAACTACCAAGAATGTACAATTCCAGAAACATACAAGAGGGAAAAAAATCAATGAATAGAACTAATTACTATGGACACAGATGATGAAAATGATAGATGGGGAAATTTATCTCCAATACATGTGTCCACATTTCGTTAAGCTAGAAGAAATCATTCATCTATTAGGAATAGACATACTAGGAAGAGAAATCAATGGAAATTTTAGAGGAAAATTACAATGTCCAATATATAAAATATAGTAGATAGAGTAAACAATAGTAGAACTACTGCATAATGAAACTGGATATGATAGTGCATTTCTACAATTTCAGCTTTCAGGAGACGAAAGCAAAAGAATTGCAAGTTCAAGACTAGTTTCATAGGTACACCTAGTCAGAATTCTGTCTCAGAATAAAAAAAATTATAGAAAGTGAGACCATAGTATTTTGAAATTTCTAAACAGAAGAAAAAAGACTGAATAAAAAGCTAGAGTGATTGTGGACAGAGAAATATCTAGATAAAAAATTTATGAGAAAGTATAAGAACAATTTTCCAAATTTATTAAAAGTGATAAACATGTAGCTCTGTAGAATTTCAACCAATCCAAGTAGGAGTCAGGTGAAGACAACTATAGTAAGAAACACAATAATCACATTGGTTAAAAGCAAAGATATGGAATAAACATTACCAAATTGAGTACAATGTATCTTGCATAGAACAAACAGGAAAGTCAGGTCACTTCTTGTTTGAAGCAAAAACAGAGCGGAACTCATGAATGAAAAACTGAAATAGCAATTTAAAATATATTATATTAAAACCAGATTGTCAATAAAATTATTGACAATTCAAAAACTAAAAGTAAGGATAATCTAAAAAAAATCCCACAAAATTAGTAGCAGAGTTACAAAATGAAAACTATTCAAATTAATAGACCTCCAGCATATGGAAACAAGAGCTTAATTATAAGTGACTGTTATTCTTAAGGTACTATTTTTTTTCTCTCTTCTCTTGTGTTGCCCTTTGGTTAATCTCATATTGTTACATCATCTGACTTTGTGACATGGTATGTTATATAAACGTTTATTTGTTTATTTGAAATAGGAAGAGAAAATAGATAAGGGGAGGTAATGGTGGAGGGAAATGGTGACAAAAACAAAAGAAGGGGTACTAATGTGTGAGAAGTAACACAAATATAACTGGCAAATATAACTGTAACCACTCTATACATTAAAATAAATAAATAAATTTTAAATAAGTACAAAAAAGAAAACAATGACATTTGATGAGAATGTTGATATACAAAGAACAAGATACACAGAATGTGCGAAAGTATAACATAAAGAAAATGCAAATATTATTTGAAAATCTAATTTAAAAATATTTATCATTTGAGGGGCTGGGAGTTTGGCCTAGTGGTAGAGTGCTTGCCTAGCATGCATGAAGACCCGGGTTCAAATCCTCGGTACCACATACAAAGAAAAAAGCTGGAAGTGGTGCTGAGGCTCAAGTGGTAGAGCTCTAGCCTTGAGAAACTCCAAGGACAGAGCTCAGGCCCTGAGCTCAAGCCCAGGACTGGCAAAAATGTTATCATTTAAAATAATATTTATATATATTTGATTCTGGAATATCTGTATGTGTTCATGATATCAAATACATCATCCAAGAGTGAACAAATGAACATATGTAGTTATACAGCATTCATTACCTATGTAAAAATTCCATAATGCTACTTTTGAATTAAACATATTGATTATGTACTGTATTAATCATAAAAATCATTTCAAAAGTATAGTAAGTATACCAAGGAAAAAGATAACTAGAAGCTCAAAGTATATTCTAAAAGAAACAGAAAACATACTATACAAAATGGAGTGGAACAAACAGTAAACACTTTTTGTAAGATACAGTAAATATTTATGTTTTTTTTGTTTACAAAAGGTGTTTTTGCCAGATTCTAGTGCCTCATGTCTGTAATCAGAGTTATTCAGGAGGCTGAGATCTGATGATAAAGGTTAAAAGCAGGCCAAGGCCAGAAAGTCTTACCTTGAATGAAACACCAAAAATGCCAGAAGTGGAGCACAAGTGATAGAGAGGTAGCCTTGAGCCAAAGGAGCCCAGAGAGTGCTCTGGCACTAAATTCAAACCCTATGGACTGGCATTGGCATATTTTTTGTGTATTTGTAAATCCAATATTCAATCGTAGGACACTGAAGTAAGTCATTGAAATTAAATAGAAGTAAAACTATTCAGAAAATATAGATATTATCTTTGCTTTGGTAAATAGTGCTGTAATGAACATAATTGTGCTAGTGGATTTAATATGTCCTTGTTTCTGGACGACTGGCTAAAAGCCAAGTAGTGGAATTGCTGGGTCATAGGGGAGTCCAACCCAGATGTCCCTCAGTTGATGAATGGATCAACAAGATGTAGTATTTATGCACAATGGAATTCTATGCTGCCGTCAGAAAGAACGACATCGCCCCATTTGTAAGGAAATTGAAAGACTTAGACAAAATCATATTAAGTGAAGTAAGCCAGACTCAAAGGAACATAGGCTCAATGGTTTCTCTCATTTGTCATCTCCTTGCAGCGATTTACAATAGAAGAAAACCTAGATACATAAGGCCATATAGAATGATGCTAAATGAAAGGACCTCCAGGATATAGAAACAAAAGCCATATAATGAATGACTGTTGTCCTTAATGTCCTATGTTATCTCTCATCTCTTTTGCTGTCCTTTGGTTATCTCATATTGTTACAGTATTTCACCTGGTTATCTGATGTATTGTATATATGCATATTTGGTTATTTGAAGTCAGATAGGGAAAGGAGAAAAACAAGATGAAGGGCGGGCGTCGGGAAGGGAAATGGGGACCAAGACATGAGAAAGGGTATCAATGTTTGTGAAGTAATGCACCTTCTATCTGGTGAATATAAATTAACCCTTCTATTAATTATAATAAAAATACATTAAAATATAAAATAAGTGTTAAGTATAATACTCAGGTCAGATACGATGGGGCATGCTTGTAAATCCTTGCTGTGAAGTACCGTTGTTAATGATATCACCATCCAAACTGCATCTCAGGAAAAAATTATGAGATGTTTTCTGAAACAGAAACAAGGGGGCTGGTAGTATACTTTATGTGGCTATGGGCTCCAACCTTAATACGACTATAAAAACTAAGGAAAGTAAAAGAATAAAATGTCAGTAGGCTTGGCTAACCTATTTCTAGATTGATGGAATTGAATGAAAGCAAAATAAAACAAAACAAAACAAAATACCAGGACTGATTAAAGAGGTCACTTGTATAAATCTTACAATTTCTAAAATACAGATTATTATTTAAAATAAATTACTTGACATAAAAAATACATTACTTAAAATTCAACAATTTATAATTTATAATTATAATTTACACTATTGTTTATACTAAATGTAATGTGCAAGTAAATATAATACTTGTCAATATTAAGTATTTAATGGCTCTATTTCAGAGTTTCACCAAAATGTGAAAAATCATTGTTATTCTGTGTCTCAATTTATATTTACTCAGTGATATATTGCAATTTTACATCTGCCTAAATTTTATTTAAGTAAATATAAATTTCAACGCACTTTTATAATTGTTATTTTTCCCAGAAAAGTTAAAGTTTTCAAGAACTACCACTTCTGCTGAAAATGAATTTAATAGAATTTTCAATAGTTGTGTTAAGTTGCATTTTCCAGGATTCTTTTCCTTTGCTGCACACATTAGAGTTGTATATGCTCAAGCATGAGATATTGGGGAAGAATCAGCAGTCATTTCTCCCTGGAGGAAATAATAGCTTGTTAGGCTAACACAGAAGCACTGACAGATGTAGGTTCTGTTCTTGTTTTAGACCCTATTTCCTATGAGGCCTTAATTTCTGTTGGGGATGGCTGGTCCTACTGACTAAGGAAAGCTCAAGTACATTACAAGATGCTTTTATGCATCCCTTTACACCTAACACTTTTGTATTTCATCACTCAGCTTTATTTGTGGACTACTCCTTTGCACTCCCTTCTGCCTCCTGCATGCTTGGATTTCCCTAGGTTTCCTTTACTTTTTTGCGTGTTTTGGTATAATTCTGTCAAGATCAATACCTATAACAAATCCTTTATCGAAAAACTCAAGAAAGTTATTTTCCCCAGGAAGAACATTGTTTGCCTAAAATACTCATTTTATGTCATGCCTTTCTTTCAAAAGAAAACTGCATAAACTACTGAAAAAAATGAATATTGATGAAATGTGGCCATCAGATTATCAGAATAGAGAGATTAAACCTTTTAAATGTCAGCATATCCTCTAGGAGTCTCATCAGATCTAATTCAATTGATTCACAAATTTATTACTTTCCTTAAATATTAGGTCTACAGTGTATATATGTCCCCATTAGAAAATTGATATGAAAATTCACATGTTAGCTTTTGCACAGTTATGTTTTATTATCTTTTAAGTCATCCTATTAGATATAGCTTTGTCTTTTTACTTTCATTGTCAAATATTATATTCTTTTAATGAATTTCCTTACAAACACCCAGTGGTAGAATCCTCCAGATTGGAGAGAAAAATATCTTTTTTCTCATCTACAATAATACAAATTTTGATTTCTGTAAGCAATGACTCTGATTTGCAAAAAATTACATCTTTCTGTAAACAGATTAATGAATCAAATTATATTTATTACAATATAACTTATGCTCTATTTTTTTGTACTGGTGCTAGAACTCAGGACTACATCTGTACTTGGCTTTCTTGGCATTCTACCTCTTGAGTTAGTAAGCTTTCAGCTTAATTTTCTGCTGGTTAGTGGAGATGGAAAAATTATATCAAAGATTTTTTGTAAGACTATTTGAAAATTAGAGTATAAGCTAACACATATATAAGGATTCTCTACATAAAAAAACAAAGTCCTTGAAAAAAAATCTAAAAAGAACAATAAACATCTGAAGAAATGCTTACAAATTTTGAAGATATTCCTGAAAATTTTGCTGAGATTTATGCATTTTTCCCATAAAGACAAGAAAAGTAGTAATAGAGTTAATGAGATTATGAAGTACTGAATGAAATTGAATAATATTTATCCAATAGGTTTTATAAAGGGAGAGAGTTGAAAAGAAATAAATTTAAGTTTCTTGAAGTTAAAGCAATAAAAAAATAAAAAAAATAAAATTTTATTTTCAATAGGAAAAATAAGAAGTCATTTAGGCCCAAATGCATTTCATTGAATTGGCCAGAATACAAATTAAGGGTCTTAAAAATGGATATTGAGAAAATCCAAGCCAATTAGGATGGTATCATAGTCAGAAATACATCTATTTTTAGCATAATGTAAAAAAAACAGTGGAAATATTTTCAGACTATTGTAAGAAACAAATACGATCTAGGAAATATGTAGGTACTTACTAAAATATTTTTTCAAAAATGTATGTGAAATAGTTAAACATGATTTTCTAAAAACCACCTTTTCTAGGATTCCCCACAATTTGGAGCTTAGAGTGAATGATTATGAATAAGAATTTACTAATTGTAATGGACTATATAATTTCTTTGGGAAATTACTGTTACCTATGTTCTTAAAATTCACATGTCTATTTGTCCAGAAACTTCATAGTCATAGGAAAAGATGACAGCAAAAATACTTATGTCTACTGTTAAGTCTCAGAAAACCAGAAGAGATGCTAAGAACTATTCAACAGAGAATTGTAAATGAAATTGTGATGTGTTACAAGAGCCTATTACATTAGAATAAGAAATGACTATGTTAAACCTACATTTGATTCAGCAAATCTCAGAAATAATGTTTAAGGAAAGTTAGAAAACTGGACAACTGTACAATTTACATATTCATAAAGCTCCCATACACAAATAATTACTCCTCAAAATATATGAGTAGTAAACCTTAAGCAAGCTGGGTGTGGGCTCATGCCTATAATCCTGGCTACTCAGGAGGCTGAGACTGAGGATCAAGGTTCAAAGCCAGCCCAGGCACAAAAGAACCTGAGACTCTTATCTTGACCCACAATTAAATAAATAAATAAATAAATAAATCTTAAGCAAAAACAACAGTAGAAAACAAATACAGTAATCTGACTCCTCTGGGTAGAAAACAAGGGAATAGAACAAAAGCAAAAGAAAACTAGCTCAGAATAATGCCTCAGGCTGAACATTGGCTTAATGTATATTCAATGAATTATTGACTAAAACATTATTAGGCAAAGAGAATAAAATATATTATTTTAGAAAATAATGCGTATATATTTCAGTTTACTTCCAATATTTCTTCTTCTTAGAAGGAAATGTTTGTGATATTATTCATATCAACCAGTTTAATGTAGTTACTAAAACTAACTACTATCTTTCTATGACTTACTAGAAACACATTGAAGTTTTCCTTGATGTTGTTTCATTGACCAACAGTAGCATTTTGCTGTCTTGCCATACTTAACAAATTTGTATATTTTCCTACCATCCTCAAGTACATTAAAGTTAGAGAAACAGAATTATTACTTGAAAAATAATATGGTGTAACAGCCATATAAATATGGGTACTCTATTGCTATCTGTGTTTTGAATCAAGTGAACTAAATTGCAACTTGCAAAATGATCAGGGATATAATTGAATCCCTGTAGTTTATATTAGTTGGAATGATGTGGGCACCTTTTTTTCATCCAAATATTTGAAATACATTAGTATTCACTAATACTATTATATCTGCAATAAAGCATTCCAAAAAAGGTGGGATGATCATAGTTGACAATATAATTTAAACTATTTTTGCTTTTTTCTTAAAGCTCATAATGAATGTGAGTCTACAAAGCTATTTCCATAGTTGTGCCAGACTCTGTTTAGGTCTCTGCAACCTTCCAGAAAAGATGGCATTTATTCTGCTGAATCTGTATACCCTCCACTTTAATTTGATAAGAACAGAAGAAAACAGGAATGAATAAATGATGAGACATTGCAATTCAGTCATTAATATGATTCAATTCAAACAACTTACAGTTACCACTCCATGGAAATTCCTGTGGTCCTTTTAATTTCCCCTTAGTTATAGACTAAAGGGAGGAATCTGCATGGCTCAGTATATCTCTATTGCTATGAGCATAGGCCAGTAAGCTATAGTTCATGTTAGATGACTCTCAGAACTTGACAGAAGAGTAAGCATCCATAAGGTGATATAGACCTTCAGAACTTACAGTAACCACAGACCTGGAGATTAATGGTAGGTAAGAGAAAGTATAAGTAAAAAATTAGGTGTAAATGATACAGTTGAGAAATGTATGTGAAACCTATTAATGTATTCATAAAAAGACACACCCATTTCTCTTTCAATTTTAAAAGGTTTTACTTTATATGGTGCTACTGCAGATTTATCTTTGTCTCTATATCTCTCTATCTATCTGTCTCTCCATCTATGTATCTCTGTATCTATGTATCTCTGTATCTATCGCTGTATCTATCTATCTATTTCTGTATCTCTGTATCTCTGTATCTCTGTATCTCTGTATCTATCTATCTATCTATCTATCTATCTATCTATCTATCTATCTATCTTCCTACCTGTGTAGAAATCTAGGATACTGTATATCTTCTAAATAGAGCATCCCTTCATTGGCTCTTTCAATTGTACATTTATTAGATTCACATAGTGACAACAGTTTTCAAATAACTTTGGCTTAAGTATCATTGAAACAACTGAGTGTCATTTACCTCATAGATAAAATAGAGTTAAAATTGGCCTGCCACCATAATTAGACTATGATGAGGTTTTAAATGAGCTACTCAATTAAAAAATACAGCATGATATGGGTCAAGTATTAATTTGTATTTATCACTTTGGATTGAGACAGCTTGGCCTTTGGCAAGTTTCTCTCTCTTTCTCTCTCTCTCTGTTTGATTATGTATTTATCTATTATCTATGTATCTAGATGTATTCATGTTTAAATGTCATCTATTTACCTATCCACATCTCTACCACTCATCTATACATATCTGTATATCATCTAAATATCTATTATCTGTCTTCCATTGAGCTATCATACATTTATCTTATTAGATGGTGGCCTTTGTATTTTACTATACAGGTGGAACAAATGATGAACCACTGAGACAGAAATACATACTAGACAGTTTTTTGGAAATGAATTTTACAACGTGGGGGGAAGGGTATTGGAGTATATCACTTTTACAATAAAATAATAAAATGTGAGAGTAGCCTGAAGTTTAGAGAAGATTATCAATTGAATTGATACATGCAAGAACAACTTATAAGAATATTTAAGGAAACAGTTAAAAACTACAGATATATTATCTTTGTTAATATTTTAAAATTTGCTGAGCAGGCAAATATACAAGTTTAATAAATGAATTCATTGAAATACAGTAGACTTGGAGGAAGGCCCACATAATGTAATTCCACAGAAGGACATTTCCTTAGAAAGGCAAAATCATAGTAAAAGGAAATAAACACCAAGAAATATGTCCTTGAAAAGGTAGGGTGGGGTCAATTGAAGGGGATAGATTAATGAGGAAAAAGGGGAAGAAGAGTGAAGTAAAATTTAATGTATATTATACAAAGTTTATGAAAAGTGAGAGAAGTGGTTGGGAGAGATGGATAGGAATGTTGAAAGAATTGTCTTTAATCAAGACACTTTGTATTCATACTGCTTGAAAGAATGGCAATTTCTTTGGACAATTACTTAAAGATAATAAAATATTTTTAAAGCGAAAATAAGAAACTCTGGGATAGGAATGTGGCCCATTGGTGGAGTGCTTGCCTAGCATGCACAAAGCCCTAGGTTTGATTCCTTGGTTTCCCTCATTTGTCATAATCAGTAGAAACCTTGGACTCTCCTAGCAGAGATTTACCATAGAACAAAATCTAGATACGTAAGGCCATATAGTATGATGCTAAATGAAAGGACCTCCAGTATATAGAAACAAAAGCCGTAGAATGGGTGATTGTTGTCCTTAATATACTATGTTATATCTCATCTCTTTTACTGTCCCTTGGTTATCTCATATTGTTACAATATTTCACCTTGTTATCTGATATAATTTATGTATGCTTAATTGGTTATTTGAAATTGGATAGGGAAGGGGGGAAATCAAGATGAGGGGACAAGAAGAGGGGAGGGAAATGGGGACCATGACATGAAAAAGGGTATCAATATTTGTGAAGTAATGCACCTTCTATCTGGTGAATATAATTTAACCCTTCTATTAATTACAATAAAAATATATGGAAAAAAGTCATGCTACTTCTTAGAGATGCTGTGAGAGTAAATAAGAAAAATTAGTAACTTAATTGTTTCAGTACTTGAAATGTTGGGAGCAGTTTGGAGCCAGACAGCCTCAGTTTGAAACTTGGCATTGGAACATACCAGATGTGTGTGACCTTTCTCAGTATATTTTTTAAGGCATCACTTTTGTTCAGTTTCTTCAATGATAAAAATATCATGGGCAATAATTATACCTTCTTTTTTAACAAATTCTTTCTATTAAAAATACCAAAAAAAGAACGGAGCATACCTAAATAAACAAAATCACAGACAAAGATGGTAATATAACAACAGAAATTACCAAGATCCAGATCATGAGGGAATACTTTTCAAACCTTTACGCCAACAAATCTGAGAATCTAGAAGAAATGGATGGATTCCTAGCCAATATTAACATACCCACACTGAACCAAGAAGAACTAACCCAACTAAACAGGCCTATTTCAAGCACTGAAATAGAAATGGCAATAAGAGACCTTCCACCTAAGAAAAGCCCAGGGCCAGATGGATTCACAGCTGAATTCTATAAGGTCTTCCAAGCAGAGCTCACACCAATACTCCTCAAGCTCTTCAACGAAATTGAAAATGAATGTTCTTTACCAAACTCATTCTATGAAGCCAGTATAACCCTCATTTCCCAAACCAGACAGAGATTCATCAAAGAAAGAGAACTACAGACCTTTTTCTTTGATGAACATCGATACAAAACTTCTCAACAAAATACTGGCCAACTGTCTACAACAACTCATCAAAAAAAAATTATACACTATGATCAAACTGGATTCATCACAGGGAGGTAAAGCTGGTTCAACATACGCAAATCAATTAATATAATTCAACACATCAACAGGAACAAGGACAAAAAACACATGATTGTCTCAATAGATGCAGAAAAGGCATTTGACACGATCCAACACCCCTTTATGTTAAAAGCTCTGGAGAAACTAGGAATCCATGGAACATTCCTCAGTATAATAAAGGCTGTGTATAACAAACCCACAGGTAGCATTATACTGAATGGTGAAAAGCTAAAGCTAAAGCCTCTAAAATCAGGAATGAGACAAGGATGCCCACTCACTACACTCCTCTTTAACATAGGATTAGAATTCCTAGCCAGTGCAATAAGGCAAGAAGCAAGCATAAAGGGGATCCAAATAGGGAAAGAGGAGTAAAACTTACCCTCTTTGCAGATGATATGATCCTGTATTTAAAGAATCCTGTAGACTCTACTCCCAAGCTCGAGCTGATTCAAAACTTTGGAAGGGTAGCAGGATATAAAATTAACCCTCAAAAATCAACTGCCTTCCTCTACGCCAACAGTGAGAGGAATGAGGCAACAATCAGGAAAGCAAATCCTTTTGCAATAATCTCAAAGAAAATAAAGTACCTAGGAATTACCTTAACTAAGTATGTAAAGGACCTTTTTGATGAAAACTTTAAAACCCTAAAAAAGGAAATTAAAGCAGAACTGAGGAAATGGAAAACCTCCCATGCTCCTGGATTGGAAGAATCAACATCGTGAAAATGACAATCTTGCCAAGGGCTATCTATGTCATTCTTTAAAGAAATAGAAGAGGCAATCCAAACTTTCATATGGAATAATAAAAGAACCCCTACAGCAAAATCACTTCTTAGAGCAGGAGGAATTTCAATACCAAACTTTAGACTCTATTACAGAGCTACATTTATCAAAACAGCTTGGTACTGGCACAAGAACAGGCCTGAAGACTAATGGAATAGGACTGAGGACCCAGATATTAAACCACAGACCTAGGGCCACCTAATCTTTGACAAGGGATCCAAAAAAATAGAATGGAAGAAAGACAGCCTCTTCAATGAGTGGTGCTGGCAGAACTGGTTAAGTACCTGCAGAAAACTAAAGTTGGACCCAAACTAAAGTTGGGTGCTGAACTAGAACTAACTCCAAATGGATCAAAGATCTTGAGGTAAAAGCCAACACACTGAAAACTTTACAAGAAGGAATAGGAGATACACTAGGCCTCCTTGGCACAGGTCAAAACTTTCTTTTCTTTTTTTATTACTAAAGAATTTATTAATGTTGATTTTTACATCATATTTTTAATGTCAAGTTCAACAAACAAGTGTTCAAGAAGGGAATCTCTATTTACAATCACTGGGACTTAGTATTTAGAACTTAATCAAAATTAGGCTAAGGGTTTGTATGTCATAGAAACATATTAATTATGAAATAAAACATTATGTCTATAGAGTCATAGGTTTTTATGTCTATATAGTTATGTTTATATTTCCATTACCATGTCCATAGCTTTGGGTATGCAGTTAATGAGTCCTCGCTCTTGTAGTCTTTGGATTTAATAGCCACATATTAAGGATACTATGCGCCTTTTGTTCCTTAGGTCTTGACTTGCCTCACTCAACATGATTCGCTCTAGATTCCTCCACTTCCCTGTGAATGCCATTAATTTATCTTGTCTGTTGGCTCTGTAGAATTCCATTGTGTATATATACCACATTTTCTGTATCCATTCATCTGCAGTAGGGCATCTGGATTGTTTCCATCGCCTGGCTATTGTGAATAGTGCAGAGATGAACATAGCTGAGCAGGTGTCCTTATAATAACTTGGGTCATGATGCTCAGGGTACATGCCAAGAAGTGGTATGCGGGATCATAGGGAAGGTCTATTTTCAGTTCTTTAAGAAACCTCCACACACTTTTCCAGAGTGGCTGAACTAGTCTACATTCCCACCAGCAGTGTAGTAGGGTTCCTTTGCCTCCACAACCCTGCCAGCAACTGTCATTGTCTGAGTTCAAAATCTTGGCCATTCTTGTTGGGGTAAGGTGGTATCTTAGGGTTGTTTTTATTTTCATTTCCTTTATGACTATAGATGACGAACATTTTCTCATATGCTTTTCTGCCATTTTAATCTCTTCCTCTGATAAGTCCCTCTTTAGTTCCCTTGCCCATTTAGTGAATAGTTTATTGGGTTTGGGGGAGCAGACCATTATTTTAAGAAAAACAGAATTGTATACTTAAGAATATACCAGGCTAAGAAAATTTACCAGGTCAATTATCCATCAAACACATATATCAGTGTCATAATATTGAACAAAATTACTCTGGTTTTACAGTGAATAAAATAATTGACATCTAACTAAATGAACCGATCTCTAAGATATGAAAACAAGAGCTTTATCTTCTTTCTTTTTTGCCATTTGGTTAATCTCATTTTGTAAGTGTATTATTACCTGGTATATTGTATATACATTTATTTGTTTATTTAAAATAGGAAAGGAAGGGGAAAAGCAAAATGATGGGGAAGAGGTGAGAGGAGGGAAATGGGGACAAAAAAATGAGAGGGGGTATTAGTGTGTGAGAAGTAATGCACCTACTACCTGAAAAATGTAACTGTAAACCCTCTATACATTACCCTGACAATAAATTTTTTTCTTTCTTTTTTTCATTTAGTTTTATTCCAATTAACAGAAGGTTTACATTATGTTCACCAGATAGAAGGTGCATTACTTCACAAACACTGATGCCCTTTCTCATGTTTCAGACCCCACTTCCCTTCCCCCACCCCTTTCCCTTATCTTGTTTTCAGCCATTCCCCATCCCATTTCAAATAACCAAATAAGCATATATACAATATCAGATAACAAGGTAAAATGCTGTAACGATAGGAGATAACCAAGGCACAACAAAAGAGATGAGAGATAACATAGTACATTAAGGACAACAAGCTCTCTTTATATGGCTTTTGTTTACATCTATTAGTTATGTTACGTTATCTCTATATAATATATAATTACAGATAATTATCCATTATAGAACCAATATTTTCATAAATACTTTGATTGATATTACATTACCTATATTCATTACAATTTAACTTATTTAAAAATTCCCAAAAAATATTGCATAAATATGAAACAATTCTTAGCTTCTTAGTCACGTTGATTTCCAATATTGTGTCAAATTATTATAAAAGATCCCATAGAAACTTGTAACATATAATTCCAGCTTGAAGTAAATAAACCTATCCTTCTGTTTTGAATATTTTGATAGTTAAGTTTAACAACTTGACTGCTGGAGTGGCTGAATCCCAAATAATTTTCCCATGAAGTTATATATTCAATTTGAGCTGTCTCAATAGAATCTGGACATATAATGTCCCAAGTTTTGATATTTTTTTATTTTCTGGAGAAGCTAAATATTTTTTCATAGCATACCCATACTTAGTGCTCAGTATACATATATAACTAAGAGAAGCAATGTCTTCAAAGCATTTCATATTCAAGACTGTCTATCTCTGGAAACTACTTTGAAACATTATCTGGCAATATGCTCCCAAGGTATTACTATTTTGAACTTTCACAGTATGTTGTTATTCTAAGACAGTGTAAAATCCTTTCAACACAACAAAAGTAAACATGTTCAATTGATGCTAAATATCAACTAATATTCCATTCACTTTCCCTAAAATTATTTTTATGGTAGACTTTTTATACAGAATATTCTAAAAAGAGAGAGAAAGGATCTAGAGATACACAAACATCTAACTCATTATTGCCAGCAATTAAAATAAGATCAATGTACCTCAGTTTTAATAATTAGCACATATCTAGGACACTACTCACAGAGGATTACAATAGCTCAAAACCTACGTACATAAGGTCATATAGGATGAGACTAAATGAAATGAACTCTAACATATGGAAACAAGAGGTTTATCTTGTGTGATTGTTGATCTTAATATACTATGTTATTTCTCTTTTTGTCTTTATGGTTAATATCATGTTGTTATTATATCTGAATTTGTTATATATTGTATATATGTTTCTTTGTTTATTTGAATTAGGGAAGGGGAACAGGGGAAACAAGATGATTGGAAGGAGTTAAGGGGAGGGAAACATGGACAAAAACATGAGAAGTGGTATCAATGTGTGAGAAGCAATGCACTTACTATCTGACAATGTAACTGTAACCCCTCTATATATTATCCCAGAATAAAAAATAAATAAAATAAGATCAGTGTATTTTAAACATGGCCTTGATATTTAAAGATGTTATTTTATGGCTAATTAAGAACAAAGACCTTTTATGCATTTAAGCAAATAGATTATTATGCATTTGCTACTCTTACTGTTCACCTTGGGGTTTTATTAAAAAATTAGGCTTCAGTTTTTCATAATATGATGTTGGATAGCTTATGCAATAAATGAAATGAACATCCAATCACAAGCAGATGACTGAAACTGGATACCAATCTCTTGCCCCTTACAAGGATCTTAGTTTAAGATGTGAGACTATTAAACTTTCATGGGATAATATCCAGGGCATTGATGGCTCACAACTATAGTCATGACTCTGGAGAGGCAAACACACATACATACATGCACACACACACACACACACACACACACACATTAGAATATTATGACATTTATGCCATTTGCAGAGAAAAAGATGGGCATGGAAAACATATTAAGTGAAGTAATTCAGTCTCAGAAGGACAATGCTCATACGTTTTCTCTCATAAGTAAATGTCAGAATGAAAATATAAACATGTGTATAGCATATACCACCAGATCATATATATATGCATAATGTATAAGTACATTTACATACGTATATAGACATGAATTATCAATTGGATAAAAACCTGGCATTTACAGGTGTGAGATACCTTGATAACACTCTTGAATAATTTTTAACATGAGCTTAACAAAAAGTAATATTAGAAAGTTAAAACAAATCTGGACTGGTATAGGAATAGTTATAGTAGTGGAGGATGAATGAATGACTGGAGCTTTGGTAGGAAGGTAAAATAATAATAATTCATCTACGTACATGAAAATGAAACAAAGAAACGAGACTGATTTGAGGAGTGGGAAAGGGAGAATAATGAAAGGGGAATAGGCTCTGATCAAGATGTATTATATCCACAAATGGGCATCTTAAAATGAAACATCCTTTTACAGCTAATCTATGATAATAAAAAGATAAAATAATAGTAAAAAATTAAATTCTAAGTTTTCTCTGAGTTTATTTTCCTTGTATCAATGCAATAGAATTTAGATACAGAAACAATACTCTAAAAGGTGAAGATAATCAAATATTCTCTGAAAGAAAATGCAATCTTTATGAAGAATTCTAAGCTTGCGACCCTATAAACTTTAGAGCCACTTATATGAATAAAGAAAGATAAGCTGTCTCCAAAAAATGAATTATATATGAGAATCTTGGTGAGTATTCAACAGAGGATGTGCTTTAGTTCTCATTGGAATGTTTGGCTTCACATCAGTGTATCTGGACTCCATTATGCATGTGTCTCATTTACTAAACCTACTTTATTTATTTATTTATTTTTGGTCATGGAGCTTGAACACAGAGCCTCGACTATCCCTATAAGCTCTTTCAGTCAAACCTAGAACTTTACCACTTTAAGACACAATATCACTTCCAATTTTTTAGTGGTTACTTGGAAACAGGAATCTCATGGAGACTTTTCTGCTCAGGCAGTCTTCAAATTTTGATCCTCAGATCTCTGCATCCTGAGTAGTTATAATTACAGGTGTGAACCACTGATGCCTGGCTAAACTACATTCTCTGTTGCAAAGTCAAACTAAATGGAATCAAAAATAAAAGTAAGAAAAAGACATCCTACATAGACATTGTTTTTAATCTTCATACATAGTAACTCATTTAAACTTTTCAACTCTCAAAGATACATATATGCACATATTCATAAATATACACACATATATAGATATGTATGTATATATATTAACTACATTTGACAGATGAGGGGACTAAAGTGCAGAGAGGTCATATCAGATACCCCTAATTTACATTTTTGTATGTAGCAACAAACCACAACAGCAAAAAAAAATTATCTAGAATACAAAAGCATTTTAAAAACCTTCCTCCATGTTCAGTTGAACATAGATATTCTAGACTTATATGCAACATAAACAAATAAACAAAACCTAAGTGACCAGCTAAAGTCTCCCAAAGGCCTCTATTCTGATGTAGGATCTCTAAGAAATAGTGTCTGAGATTTAAAAAAATTTTAGATCATTGAAAACATGGAGTGGGTATTAGGATTCCAACTCCTCTTCTCTATAACCTTTAGATAAAAATCTAGTGAGCTGTGGAGCTCTGAAATAAAGACCAGCAACAAGTGTTCTCTCTTTGCAGACTTTTTTTGTCTTTCTTTTTTTCATATTTTTATTGTAATTAATAGAAGGGTTACATGATATTTGCCAGATAGAAGGTGCATTAATTCACATACATTGATACCTTTTCACATGTCTTGATCCCCATTTTCCTCCTCCTCCCCCCACCCCTCATCTTGTTTTTCCCCCTTCCCTATCCAATTTCAAATAACCTAATACAAATATATCTGATATATCAGGTAACAAAGTGGTATACTGTAACAATATGAGATAACCAAGGGACAGCAAAAGAGATGAGAGATAACATAGTATATTAAGGACAACAATCATTCATTATATGGCTTTTGTTTCTATACCCTAGAGGTCCTCAAGCATTCTAGATGGTATTGCACCAACTCAATGGACATGGAAAAATCCCACTTCATTAAGTAACCACAATCAGACAGTCCATAAACATATTATAGTCTATGTACGATATCATATGTTGTATAATTCATCTACTTTATTGTTATTAATGAGGTAAGATACAGAGGGATTACAATTACTTGAGTCGGGTAATGAATACACTTCCTTTCATACAGTATCTTCTGGTCACTCACTCTCTTCCAGTCCCTCCCTGCCATCTCCACCCAAGAGATGGAAACTTCAGTTTCATCAGTGTCCAGTGAGCTCCACTGCTGTCCTGTCCACAATTTTTCCCTTGATTTCTGTACCCTCTCCTGATCCCTTCTGAAGATGTTCAGTTGAATGCACCATATAAAGATAAAGAAGAATGAACATCAGAAATGAAAGCCTAAAATAATAATACAAAAGGTCTCTTGCAGTTGGGATTGATGACAAAGTAAAGGTATTGATATCCTATTCAATAAAATAGTAACAGAAAACTCTCCCATTCTCAAGAGTGATCATCGCACGGTGCCAAACAGAACACCTAGTAGACAGGATACAAGAAGAAATACCTCAATACACATTGTATGAAAACTTTGTCCTTAAAAAGCAAGGAATTGATTTTAAATGCATCACAAAGAAGGAGCTTTATTATAATGGGAAAGTCTGAATCATGGCAAATCTCTCCATACAACCTCTCAGTGAAAGCCTGGAATAGTATAATTCAAGTCTTGAAGATCAACAACTGTCAACCCAAACTTGTGTATCCAATGAGCTAACATTCACAATTGACAGTGACACTAAAACTTCCATAACAAATACAATTAAAGCAATTCATATATGCTAAAACTAGCATTAGAAAGAATAATGAAGTGAAGCATACATTCTGAAGAAAACAAAGTAAAGGAAGAAAATTAGACAAAAATCAGTACAAGGCTAATTTAGCAAGCATAGGCAGAGTAAAGAAGCAAAACATATATATCAAAATTTTATTGGAGGGGAATTAGGAAAAAAAATCTAAGAAGACTATGAAGGTGATATTGGAAAGGAAAAGAGATTGAAAATCTCTTCAATAAAATCAAGGTCTTTCCTACATATATTTACCTTAACCTCTACCCTGCTATAAACTATATTTTCATTTTTTTCAAACAAAAAGTCTTAGTAATTGATAATTCTAAACTTCAAGGTAAGTTTTATGACTGCACTTCACAAGTTCACAAAAATTATGCAAGCTGTGTTCTGAATTACAGAGCTTCAAAAATATTTATGTTTCCTGTCAATAAAAACCATTTTAGAAGCACTTTTTTTGCACTCTCATTTAACCAAAAATGGCTTTCCTTTTAAAGGATGAAACTTGTCACTAGCTCATTCTTCCATGAAAACAGCTGCTCATTGCATGTTTGAACACTTGCTTAAGAAATACAAAATCATTAACATTCTAATCCTATAACTTTTAAAGTGAGCCTGCTGTGGTTGTTCACAATTAGACCACAGTCTTTGATTTTAGCACTGTTAAACTTTCTCCATATTCTTCAGAGGATATTATCTCAAAAATTTGATTTTCTATGTAGAAGCTACTCAATAAGCAAAGCAACTTGAGTTATTGCCCCCATAACTGAGGAAGGGGAGATTTTATCATCCTATATTTTGTTTTGCCAGTCCTGGACTTAAGCTCAGGGCCTGACCACTGTTGGATTTTTCTCAAGGTTAGAACTCTACCACTTGAGCCTCAGCACCACTTCCGTTTTTTTCTATGTATGTAGTACCAAGGAATCGAACCGGGTCTTCATGCATGCTAGGCAAGCCCCGCATCCTGTATTTTTTTCGTATATTTTTAATTGCATTTAATAGAAGGGTTACATGATATTTGCCAGATAGAAGGTGCATTAATTCACATACATTGATACCCTTTCACATGTTCTTGGTCCCCATTTCCCTCCCCTCCACCTCCACCCCTCATCTTGTTTTCCCCCCTTCCCTATCCAATTTCAAATAACCAAATACAAATATATCCAATATATCAGATAACAAAGTGAGATACTGTAACAATATGAGAAAACCAAGAGACAGAAAAAGAGATGAGAGATAACATAGTACATTAAGGACAACAATCACTCATTTTATGGTTTTTGTTTCTATATCCTAGAGGTCCTTTCATTTAGCATCCTACTATATGGCCTTTTGTATCAAGGTTTTGCTCTATTGCAAATCTCTGCTAGGAGAGCCCAAGGTTTCTACTGATTATGACAAATGAGGGAAACCATTGAGCCTAAGTTCCTTTGAGTCTGGCTTACTTCACTGAATATGATCTTTTCTAAGTCTTTCCATTTCCTAACAAATGGGGCGATGTCCTTCTTTGCAGCATAGAATTCCATTGTGTATAAATACCACATCTTGTTGATCCACTCATCAACTGAGGGACATCTAGGTTGGTTCCATGTCTTTGCTGCAATGGTAAATAGAGTTGCAATGAACATTGTTGTGCTGGTGGATTTAGTATGTCTTTGTTTGTGGATGATTGGGTAAATGCCAAGTAGTGGAATTTCTGGGTTATAGAGGAGCTCTATTTTTAGTCTTTTAAGGAATTGCCATATTGCTTTCCACAGTGGTTGAGCAAGTTTGCACTCCCACCAACACTGTAGTAGTGACCCCTCCTGGCCACATCCCCTCAGCATCTGTTGTCATTAGTTTTCTTGATCTTGGCAATTCTAACTGGAGTGAGGTGGGAGCTTAAAGTTGTTTTGATTTGCATTTCTTTTATGACCAGAGATGTTGAGCATTTCTTCATGTGTCTATAGGCCATTTTTGTTTCTTCTTTAGAGAAGACTCTCTTTATTTCTTTGGCCCATCTTTTAATGGGATGGTTGTTACTTTGGAGATTAGTTTTGGAGTGATTCAATTTTTTGAGTTGTTGATATATTTTAGCTATGAGGCCTTTGTGTGTTGTATGGTTGGTGAAGATCTTCTCCCACTCTGTAGGCTTCCTAATTAACTTACTAACAATGTCCTTTGCCATAAAAAGCTCTGCAGTTTAATGCAGTCCTACTTATCCAGCCTTTCTCTGATTTGTTGTGATTCTTAGTCCTTGTTAAGAAAGTTTTGGGTAGTCCCATTTATTGAGTCTCTCTCCAATATGTTGTGAACCTGGGATTCTGTTCAAGAATCTTTTGCCTGTGCCTATGAGTTCCAGTGTCTCTCCTACTTTATCATGTAGCAGTTTCATGGTTTCTGGTCTGACGTTGAGGACTTTGATCCACTTTGAGTTAATGCTTGTGCATGGCGAAAGGCTAGGATCAATTTTTAGTTTTCTGCCTGTGGCTGCCCAGTTTTGCCAGCACCAGTAATTGAATAGACTGTGTTCCATTGTATATCTTTGCCTATAGGTATGTGGTTCTACTTCTGGGTCTTCTATTCTGTTCCACTGATCTTCTGGTCTGTTTTTGTGCCAATACCAAGCAGTTTTTGCTATTATGGCTCTATAGTAGAGTTTGAAGTCTGGTATTGTAATACCACCAGCATTGTTCTTTTTGCCTAGAATTGTTTTGGCTATTCTAGGTCTTTCCTTGTTCCATATGAATCTTCGGATTATATCTTCTCTTTCAGTAAAGAATGTCTTTGGGATTTTGATGGGGATTGCATTGAATTTGTATATCAACTTTGGCAGTGTAGCCATTTTCACTACGTTCTGTACAGATAAAAACATAGTCGCAAAAGTAGAGATACAGCCAACCATCTGGGAAAAGATATTCACCAACAATACATCTGACAAATGCTTAATATCCAGTATCTACAGGGAACTCAAGAAACTAATCCCCGCAAACCCAATAAACCATTCACTAAATGGGCAAGGGAACTAAAGAGGGACTTATCAGAGGAAGAGATTAAAATGGCAGAAAAGCATATGAGAAAATGTTCATCATCTATGGTCATAAAGGAAATGAAAATAAAAACAACCCTAAGATACCACCTTACCCCAACAAGAATGGCCAAGATTTTGAACTCAGACAATGACAGTTGCTGGCAGGGTTGTGGAGGCAAAGGAACCCTACTACACTGCTGGTGGGAATGTAGACTAGTTCAGCCACTCTGGAAAAGTGTGTGGAGGTTTCTTAAAGAACTGAAAATAGACCTTCCCTATGATCCCGCCATACCACTTCTTGGCATGTACCCTGAGCATCATGACCCAAGTTATTATAAGGACACCTGCTCAGCTATGTTCATCTCTGCACTATTTACAATAGCCAGGCGATGGAAACAATCCAGATGCCCTACTGCAGATGAATGGATACAGAAAATGTGGTATATATACACAATGGAATTCTACAGAGCCAACAGACAAGATAAATTAATGGCATTCACAGGGAAGTGGAGGAATCTAGAGCGAATCATGTTGAGTGAGGCAAGTCAAGACCTAAGGAACAAAAGGCGCATAGTATCCTTAATATGTGGCTATTAAATCCAAAGACTACAAGAGCGAGGACTCATTAACTGCATACCCAAAGCTATGGACATGGTAATGGAAATATAAACATAACTATATAGACATAAAAACCTATGACTCTATAGACATAATGTTTTATTTCATAATTAATATGTTTCTATGACATACAAACCCTTAGCCTAATTTTGATTAAGTTCTAAATGTTAAGTCCCAATGATTGTAAATAGAGATTCCCTCCTTGAACACTAGTTTGTTAAACTTGTAATTTAAAATATGATGTAAAAATAAATTCTTTAGTAAATTCTTTAATAAAAAATAATGGTCTCCTGACATTTCTTATATCATAAATCTTGAAACAAAAATTTTCCTAAAATTTGTAATTCATTGATTATACAAATTCTAGTAAGCTTAGCTGAGTGCCAGTGGCTCATAACTGTAATCCTAGCTACTCAGGAGGTTGAGATCTGAGGATCACAATTTAAAGCTAATTAGCCACCAGAAAAGCGGAAGTGGTGCTGTGGCTCAATTGGTAGAGTGTTATCTTTGAGTTGAAGAACTCAGGGACTGTGCCCAAGCCCAGCATTTAAGCCCCATGACTGACCCCTCAAAAAAAGTTCTAGTAAGCTACTTTAATAAAAAAAGGAAAAAGAAACATGGTTATATGCAAAGGAATGTTTAATAAAAGGGTTGACTTAATTGACATTTGTGTCGTACATGAGTTGTACAAATATAGTATTTTAAAGGTAGCTAGTATTTCTCTCAATTTTCTCAATTTATATAAGCATGAAAAAAATTTGAAAAAGACTCATTGCCCAAGTATAGTTATTAGCAGAAATCCAAGGAGATGACTAACTTGTAATTCATCAAGAAATTATTCACTACTTCTGGTCATTCGTGCAATAGAGCACAAACAAGGTTATAGTAAAGCCGCCAGCAAAACATGCTCACTACAGCACTTCTCACCATAAACCAAGGTATAGAATCAGTACAGATGCTCCTCAATGTATTATTGGATCAAGAAAATGTGGTACATATACACAATGGAATTTTACTCATTGATAAGAAATAATGATATTGTACCATTTGTAAGTAAACAGATTTGAGGGAAAATTATATTAATTGAAGTAAGCAAGATCCAGAGAAACAAAGGTTGCATGATTTTCCTCATTTGTGGTAGAAGGTAAAGATGTTAGGTAGCATGCGAGTGGTCATAAATGAGTTGGCTGAAATATGATAAGTTCTATGGAAAGTTCAAATAGCATGATCTTCTAGAAACACTAGGTCAGAGCACAACAAAATCTGCACCAGGAAAAGGTACTTGAAAGAGGGGGACTGAGATCAAGAGAAGAGGAGTAGACAAAGAAAGGGGATAAGTGGGACAAAATGAAGTCAAGAATTCAATCTATGTGCCACAAAAATGAAGAAAACTAAGGGAAGGGGTGGGTTGAAAGAGGGAGAGGGAAGGGGTAACAATGTTCAAGAAGTAATGTGCCTGCTACCTAATGAATGTAACTGTAACCCCTCTGTACATCACCTCAACAATAAAATAAAATTAAAAAGAAAAAAGAAAGAGAGAGTGGATGTTGAAGGAGGTGACACTGATGAAGGTGCATTGCATCTACAAACTGCTGCTGTCACCTCATTTACACAACTACCTAACAATTTTTTTTAAAGTTAAGAATGACATCGCCCCATTTGTTAGGAAATGGAAAGACTTAGAAAAAATCATATTAAGTGAAGTAAGCCAGACTCAAAGGAACTTAGGCTCAATGGTTTCCCTCATTCGTCATAATCAGTAGAAACCTTGGGCTCTACTAGCAGAGATTTGCAATAGAGCAAAATCTTGATACATAAGGACATATAATGTGAAGCTAATTGAAAGGACCTCCAGGATAGTGAAACAAAAGCCATATAATGAATGATTGTTGTCCTTAATGTACTATGTTGTCTCTCATCTCCTTTGCTGTGCCTTGGTTATCTCATATTGGTATAGTATCTCACTTTGTTATCTGATATATTGAATTTATTTGTATTTGGATATTTGAAATTTGATAGGGAAGGGGGGAAAACCAAGACGGGTGGGGGGTGTGGGGGAGGAGGGAAACGGGTGCCAAGACATGTGAAAGGGTATCAATGTGTGTGAATTAATGCACCTTCTATCTGGCAAATATCATGTAACCCTTTTAATAATTACAATAAAAAAATAAAAATAAATAAAAAAATAAAAGAAAGTAAAGACAGTTTTGCCATTTCTCTCATGTTTTCTCCCTACTACTGCAAAATAATTTATATTTTCTTCAAAATTATGCTTTGCAATAAGACATTTCTCAGTTTTGTCTGAGACCATTGACCTTCATTAGCATGTCTGCCTGAAGACAACAAATCATAAATGTATTTAGCCACTGCTCCATGAGTCATGACTATACCCTACTGTGTTTCACCTATTAAAGTTTGCCAGAAAGCAGTGTGAATTCCTAATTTGATCCTATAATAGCTTATCAAGGTTTAATATGAGATAAATTAGATATATTTAATACCTACCAATTGTTAAATTTTTGATCTATAGATATATGAAAACTAAAATAGCAACCAAAATAGTAATCATAGCCATCTCCAAGTTTCCCTTTGGCCCTGTTAATCTTTGCTGATCCCTCTCTTTCTAGCCATCATCCTCACAATGTCCTGATTATTAGGAAATCAATTACTTGTTTTCTATCATACTAATTGGTTTATATTTCACAGAACTTTAAATATAATTCATATACTACCCTGTCTTCACTAGATTTTTTCAACTCAGGATAATTATTTGGAAATATTTTCATGTTGTTACGGCTATCAATAAGTCATTGATTATTAGAATTGATGGTCTTCCGCACTATAGTGCATGTGCACACTTATCTGTTGCTGGAAACTTGTGTTCTTTGCAATTCTGGGCTATTAAGATTTAGGGTGTTAAGTACATGTTTATGAATTTCACAGAATTACATATGTCAAGATGTGTGTTTTTATATAAATTGGATAATGGCTTCATCACATGAAGATGTATGTATGTTTAACTTTTAAACAAATTGTCAAAAAAGTTTTCCAAGTTTTTGCACCAAGTACATTTCTATGAGCAACTCATGAGAATTCTAGTTTTTCTAAATACTTTGCAAATTCTAGTGTTGTTTTTCTTTGTATTGATTAATTACATCAGGTTTTCAATTTATATTTCTCTAGTGAATGATCATATTTAGTAATGTTTTATATGGAAAATAGCTGCTGCATATCTTCTGTATATTCTTTCATTGAATATCACTTCAAATAATTTCTTCATTGTTTAGTATGATTTTTTCCCTGTGATTACATGATAAGATTTCTTTATTCCTTACAAATCCTTTATTATAGACAAGTTTTTCAAATATTGCCTTTCAGAGTTTAGTTTGTCCATTATCCTCATAGCATTTTGAAGCAAAACAGCTTATGCAACTGCAATTATTTAATTATTTACAATATGGAAGTCCAATCATTTGAAAAGTTTTCTAGAAAATTCATTTCAATTAAATATCAAATATTAGATACAAAGATAAGTTGGTTATTAATGAAAAATATTACATACTTCTAATCCTGCACCAATGAGCTCCATGGTCAAATTTTCATCAGAATCAGTGTATTGATTACTGTGGGCTTCAAGTATATTTTGAAATTGACAAGTACAATTTTTTCCACTTTCTTCTCCTTTTTCAATATTGCTTTGCCTGACCTTGGTCTCTGACATTTGCACGTAAATTCTGAACTCAGCTTGTCAAAGTCTATAAAAGTCTTTCTGGAATTTTGAGAGATTTATTGAAGTTATAAATCAATTTGTAATGAATTGTCATTTCACAAACATGAAAGATTTCTTCATTTGTTTTGATTACCTTTAATCTTCTACAGAAGCTTTCTCTGTTGTTCAGTATCAATTTAAGCACATTATTATAATAATATTTTGTAAATAAAACTTGCTTTTAAGTTGTTTAGTGTTAATACAGATTTACTTTGATTTTTTGGTGTCCCTATCTTGTTTCTATAAGTCCTTTTCCTAGTTTACTTTTCCAAATCATGAAAGCATTCCTTTTTGCAACTAGCCAATTATTTGTGTACCAGTTCCATCCGCTCTTTTCCATAACTTTTTTTGTCACTTCTGTTTAAGCTTCTCAGTCAATTACAATGCATTAATGCTCTTATATCTTCTTTAAGATCAGATCCACTATTTAGTAGATAAATTTTCCAGCTTCTTTATCTTCTTATTAATATTTTTGTCTATTTCTCATGTCAGATACTATAAACTTTACTTATAGGAGGGAAAATCAATTTTAATTTCTATGAATATACTTGAGCTTTGATCTGGGAAGTTATTTAGAGGCACATGAGTCTTGATTTCAGTATTATTAACATGTAAATGAATTCTAACTTCAGATGAAATAATTTAAGTATTTAATAACCTTTAGTTCATATATACAATCCCTATAACTTAGTTTTGTTGATACAAAATGCATACAGTATATTGATTACCTTGGCTTCATAGTAAGTTTTGAAATAGGATTCTTCAACTCTCTTCTGCAAAATTGTATTCTTGGCTTTCACTGGTACATTTCCACACCACGCTTTCTGCACACATGTGACTTCTAGGCACTATGATCTTAGTGGTTTTGGTGGGTTTTTCGTTTTGTTTTCTGCTTTTTCCTCTCCCCCACCTCCCCAGGGCCTCAAGTTCTTTTCACCAGTTTCCCATACTGGTTGGCTGACCAGGATTCTGCTAAGTCTTCATGCAATCCCTCTGCAACTGCTTGGTTATTTCTGTACTCTGAAATGACCTTGCATTTCTGTGACTCTTCCCTGTGGTCTCCCTGAGAACCTGGGGAAACCAGGTTCTCAGTCAGCCTCTTTAGGAAGTTCTCTGTGTCCAAGTAGACTCCTTCCATTGCCTTGGCTTGAAACTTCTGTGAAGACACCAAACTGGAGCTTTATATATTTATTTCTTTCCAGGTTCTGTGCTTTGTGGCCTAAAGTATTATGTCAGGGGGAAGTACTCTGTGTATATTTGGTGTGATGTTTTTATTGGTTTCAGGCCTAAGGTCAAAGTCAGTTCTTATTACCATATCATGATGGAATAATGGAGATCTCTAATTAGATTGTTTTTTTTGTTGTTGTTGTTTTGTTTTGTTTTTAAGGGAAGAGAAAATCCATTATTAACTTAAACAAGTTTACACTAAGGAAGAAGACAGCTCCCACCATTGTGGCCCGGATGTGAGATTAGAATGTAAAGTGTAATTCCCATTAAATTTGATACCAATGAACAGAAACAAAATCAGCAGAGCAGCAGATGGTATTGTTTGCAGCTCTGGGAGAGACTCGAGGCTCATAGTCACCATCTGCCTGCACAGCATTTTCTCAAACTTAGTATTTAGCAAAGTTTATTGCTACTAAGCTTATGAGCATTATGAGACAATTTACTAAATTCCAGCATTCTACCATGCTTTAATTAAAAGAAATATGCATCATGCAGTGGATGGCTATAGCAACTATGTGAAATATAAGTGAAACTGCCTATGACTTTTTAACAGCTCTGCTCATTCTTGTTTAAAACATTTTTAAACAACAACAACAACAATGATACATTCAATAAATTACAACTTTAAGAGGTCTCAGGAATCCATCAGTGGGCCATGTGCAAATCCTTCCGTAAATCTTGAGCATCATGATAAATCTGATTCCCCATGGTTAGTGAAGGTCTTATGATTGCAGCTCCTGTGTTTGCTTTTACAGATTGTAAAATGTTGATGGTTTTATATCTATGTATTACCAGTGGTACCTGTTCAATGAATTTTAGGGCATGTATTGTCTGTAAGTGTCCTAATAAAAGCAAACTGAACTTTCATTGTTCAATTGGTAGAGTATGGTAACAATGTGACATCTCTTCTCAGTTACATTAGTGCATCTAAAAGAGATATCTTTCATGGTTTCTATAACTCCAGTGTGCTAGTCAAATAGGCAGCCTCACACACTTCAAACATTTATGTTCAAGGAACTTCACATGGGTTAGAACTATGTGAGGCTACCATTTGACTAGTTTGTTTGTTTGTTTGCTGTCTGCCTTGGGACTGGAACACTGGGCCTGAGCATTGTCTGTGAGCTCTTCAGCTCATGGATAGCACTTTACACCTTGAGCTACATTACCACTTACTGTTTTCTGGTTGTTACTTGGAGATAAAGGTCTCACAGTCTTTCATGCCCAGGCTGGCTTTGAAGCACGATCCTCAGATTCCCAGACTCCTTAGTAACTAGGATTATAGGTATGAGCCACTAACACTCAGCCCATTTGACTAATTTCATCCTTCAAAAATCCTGGTATTTTTTACATCAAAAAAGCAATGCAAGTATTTTATGAGGTATTAATGACTGACAGCTGATTGTCCAGCTTATGGTTAAATGCCTAATTGATGAAATAATGTTAATAAATCTTGTATTTTTCTTCTTTTGTGGGTCTTTTGTGGGCTTGAACTCTGGGCCTGGGTGCTGTCCCCGAACTCTTCAGAACAAGGCTACCACCTGCCCCGGGAGCCACTGCCCCACTTCCCATTTTCTAGTAATTAATTGGAGATAAGAGTCTCATGTTCTTTAGCTCCCAGGCTGCCTTTGAACCGGGATCCTCAGATCTCAGGCTCCTGAGTAGCTAGGATTACTGTCTTGAGGCCCCCTGGCTTGAACATGTATTTTTCTAAAGAAGGTCAACCATCCTGTGATGTGTCTTCATTCACCTATGGCAGGTAGAGTTGAATTAGGTAGCATCAATGTCAATGTAAAGACAATGCATAGTTACTACATTTCTTACAGAACTTGATAATAATGGAGATAATCTGATGTTCATATTTCTTTTTACATTTTGAGTAGAAAAGCATAAAAATACAAATTCAGGGCTTTGGTGGCTCATGCCTATGATCCCAGTGACTTGAAAGGCCGAGACTGGCAGGGTCATGGTTCAAGGCCATGTCAAGCAGAACATGTTAAGAGATTCCCTTCTCAGCTCTTGGCTAGGAGCAGTAAACATGTCTGTCATTCAGGCTACCTGGCAGCTGAAAGTTGGGAAGATCATAGTTCCAGAGCAACCCAGACAAGATCTGACACAAGCTGCACACTGGAAAGCTGCATGTAGAAGCCGACATCTGTGACCCTACAAATGACTAAAGTCAGTGCATTGCAGCTCAGACTGGAAGAAAAATAGGACTGGAGGCGTGGATCAGTAGAATAATGCCAATGTAGCAAGTGTGAGAGACTCTGACTTGAAGTGATAGGGTACCCAAAATATTCTATCAATAGGGTTACAAACCCTAGACATGGATGTCCAGATTGCTAGCAACTGTGACTTAGCAACAAAGCTGGATTTCCTCCCTGTGAATACTCAGGTTAACATCTGTCAGACTTTGTACACATGGACTTTCTTTCCTATTTGCTCAAACTTTAAAAGATATACATGAAAAAATTTGAAAGAGTAACAGAAAATCTAAGCATAGTGGAGTTAAGAACCAAACAAGGATCTAGCAGGCTTCTACATGAAATGTCGAGGCTTGGATCAACATTAGAAGTTTTTAATATCAGAAAATTTAATACAATTTCAACGGAGATGAGGTGTGATATACTCACCTTCTTTTTCCTCTTTCTGAATCTTTATTTGCTTATACTTTTGAAAATATTTGAATTTTCTCATGTTGTCAAAGCACAGTGAAAACAATGTCCCATCTTAGCATTGATATCCATGAAAAGATACCATCTTTTCCTGCTTGTGTGTAACACAGGCATACTGAAAATAAATTGAAATTCTGGACTATCGGGGACTAATACGTTAGCAATGTGTACTATCCTGAGCCAAAAGCAGAGTTAGAGACACAACTATAAAAAATCAATAAAGTTCTCTTGAGTAAATCTCTAGGGCGAATATGAACCAAAATACTACATATATTCATTGAATTCAGATATTTTTACCATGTAGGGATAAATGTGATAAAAACACACATAGGAAGATAGATTGTTTGATAAATAAATATTGAAATGCTTAATTTCCTCGTGCTTAACTATACATTTTAGTTAACAGTCAGTTCTGTGGCTACTGAGTCAGACCTGATTTTGGCTTCAAGAGCAATTCCTTAATGATCTGAATCTTTCCTCAGTGTGTCCTTTCCAGCCAAGCACTACTGGCTCATACCTAGAGTCTTAGTTATTCAAGAGGCTGAGATCTGAGGATTATAGTCCAAAACCAGCCCAAGAGAAGTATTTGTAAGACTCTCATTTCCAATTAACAACCAGAAAGCCAGAAATGAAGCTGTTGCTTAAGCTGGTAGAGGATCATTGAGGACTAATGTAGAAGGACAGTGTCCAGGCAAATGTGTGCCCATGTACAACTGCTAGTTTAGCTGTTCTTTTTATTTTTTTTCCCCTGTATCCTAGAAACTGTTTTGCTACTCTGGTAATACACTCCAATGGAGGAATATGTTAATTTATGTGGTACAGAAAGACAAAGGTAATATGGGTGAAGTCAGAACTATCATTGTTTTCAGGCAACTGAAGTAAAAATGTAGAACTATCTCTATCACAAGTTATGGTTTTCATGTGGACAAATGATGCTGATGAAAAACCTTTTTAAGGTTACCTTCTCTACATGAATGTTAGGTTTATATCTCCAGCTTTTGTTTCTCAGTGATTTAATATGTACACAATTTTTTTCTTTATTTAATTTTGAAACACTTATCTTGTTTTTTGTAAAATTGTTATAAATACATATGATAAGGTAGACTAATTACAAGAAAAAATAGTTTGCTTTAGACAAAAGGCAATTTTGTTATCTAATTTAGAGATGACAGTTTCTATTTTCTACATAAAGCAATCAGGATCTTGGCTACTTTATTAAATAAGTAATTCAATAACTTATGTTTTTAAATTTGAATTAAGAAATTTCATTTGTTTCCTGTGCAAAATCAGCACAACTCTTTGCTTAAATATATATTTAAAATAATTTCCACAAATGCTCTAAATCTCAAAAGAAATGTCTTAAAGGAAATATGACTATTTCAGTTAGGTCAACCTAAAAATACTCATTCTTTGTAAAGTAATATTTATGATTTATTTCATTCCTTCTTCCATATAATAAACTTTAAGAAGTCATTATAATCCATTTTTCTGGTGATTTTAATTTGGATAGTCAATCTACTCACATTATTTTAGATATAATGTAGGTATTTGCATACTGCTGTTCCTGCATTCATACATACAAAGATATAAATGTGTAATAATAACAGACACTCTTTGCTTTTATGCCACTAGGGAATTCTATGTCTTTGAATAAATAATTTTTATATGTAACATAGATAAAGTAAACATTTTCTTACAAACTTCTGTGCAAATTTTGACCTCTAGATTTCTGAAGTATAAATGAGTTTATTATGTCTGTGTGTCTTTTTGCTGTTTTCCTCTTTGTAATATTCAGAGAAAAGAATAGTGATTATTACATAAACTACAAGCAGTTGAGGAAATGAATGGATAAATACAATATAATGCAGTATTTCTACTCTAGGAATTTATTTTATTCAAACATATAGAGACCATAAACACAGAAGTCTTCAGCAGATAACTAGATTTTATTTACCCCTGCAAATAATTAGCTCAACATATGATATGCAGTCATGAGGAATTATAGGAATGCTGTGATAGAATACTAAAAATAATGGTATCCCAGTGCATGCTTTTAACTTTGTAGCTGAAAAGCAGAGCTAAATACTGGTTGATACAACAGATTGAAAGAGGGTAGAAAGAAACAGGGACAGAGAATGAAATCTTGCTTAGAGAGAAGTGTTGACATTTATTACCCAGTGTAGGTATATTCATTTGTAAAAATTCTTCTGTGGAAAGCACAGACACCAACTACAATAAATTTCATATATAACCACCATCAAACATTTGTGGAGAACTCTTAGCTCATGAGATGTGGAATTACATAGTGATATTCCCTTAGCCTTTAGGTTTTAATCCTTGAATAGTTAATGGAATATGAAATACAGCATCAAACTGATGATGCACGTTTCATGTTTCTCTTTCTCCTCTTATAGTACAAACACACATAGCTAAGTTACAAAAATATATTCAATAAAATATATTGAAATAACATTTTAATCATAATATTAGAATACCAATTTTAGAACTTCTACCCACATTTACTATACTTATCAAGTTAATTGATCTCTGATAGCATATGCAATAATTTACAAAGAAGATGTGTGTATTCATGCTTTAATATTAGATTATCAACCTATTTTTGTACTTAAAAATGATGAAATCCTACAGATTAAAACCATAAATTTTATTCTGAGTAATCCACAGGAAAATAATTCTGTAGCTGCTGAAATATGCAGTTTATCTTAGAAGTTTTGTTTCAAAGGTGAATTATATCTTAGGGTTTTGAATTTGAAATTTTCTTATGCAATTAGAGTGTATGCATACATATCTATCTATTTTGTCTATCCCTATATATTTGCATAAGCATATGTGTGTGGTGAGGGGGAGGGTTGTCCTGGGGCTTGAACTGAGGACCTGCGCATAATCCCTGAGCTTTTATTCTCAAGGCCAGTGCTCTATCATTTGAGTCACAGCTCCACTTCTGGCCTTATTTGAATGCTTAATTCAAATAAGTCTCATGGATTCTTTTGACCAGGCTGGCTTTGAACTTTGTGATCTTTAGATCTCAGCTTTCAGAGTAGCTAGGATTAAAAGTGTGAGACTTACTCAGCTGAAATTATTATTAATTATAGCACAGACTTGCTTTTCAAAACTGCTCCATTTCCTGAACTGCGATGGCTCATCAGTATTTCTCAGAATAAGCATGACAAATATTTAAGGCTTTTTTGAGCTCTGTAGTCCGTATTTCAACGTGCAACCCATCACACATCACAGTAGCAGAATTAAATATGAGAAAAAGAGAAAGAATTTAAATTCTATTTTCCTCATAAAATGGACAAGATACTGGATTTTGGGCTATGCTGACCAAATCTTTGTGCTTTCAGTTATCTACTGGGACAATTCATTTATATTATATTCTGAACTAATAGTACAGATGCCTAAATCGTTGATAGAAAGTTGAAATGTTAAACAGTAGAAATCAAGAATTTCAGTTTTGTCTGGTGTGATGGCTCACACCTGGAATCCTAGCTACTCATGAGGTTGAGATCTGAGGATCGAGATTCAAAGCCAGCCCAGGTACTAAAAACTATGCGACTCTTATCTCCAATTAACCACCAGAAAACCGGAAGTGGGGTTGTGCCTCGGGGATAGGGTGGTAGCCATGAGCCAACCTACCGCTATCACCCGGCCTGCTCCCACAGCCAAACCAAACCCCAGTGAGAGCTCCCCTGAACACACCAGCCAAAAAGATGCCATTGGTGGGACTCAAGGACCCAGCAGAACAACTCCAGACTTCAAACATGGTGACAAGTGACTAGTAAGTAGTCTTTCTACATTACTGTGTACTGACTATCCTTTAGTCCTATAGATGTTGATTTTAGCGTTTCTAAATCTAGGAGAACTCCTTTGTACTTCTTTATAGTTACCTAATATTTAAGGTTTTTTGTTTTGTTTTTGTTCTTGTTCAAGGCCAGACCTGAGCCCTGAACACAAGGCCTGGGCACTGTCCCTGGACACTTTTTGCTCAAGATTAGTGTTCAGTCACTTGAGCTATAGCACCCCTTCTGGCTTTTTCTGTGAATGTGGTACCCAGGAATTGAACCCAGGGCTTCATGCATGCTAGGCAAGCACTCTACCACTAGGCTTTGTTTCTGGCCCCTAAGGTGTTTTTGTTTTTGTTTTGTAACTAATGTCTTCCTATATTTTTCTCTTCTTTTGTTTTTTTATGTTTTGTATTGTTTTGATTTTTTTGTTTCTGTTTTGGTCATTATTCATTCTTTTTTAGTTTTACATATTTTAGGTCTTTGTTATCTTCCTTCTACTCCTTCCCTTCCCTGCATCCATACACTCATAATTTCTCCTCCTTCCTTTCACTATATCTATCTATTTGGGTCCCTTGTTCCTTATTGGAGTTCCTTAGTTCATTGATCTACTATCGTTTGTTGTTAACCCAGACTGTAACTGTATAAGCCAAGGTATCCTTTCTGTCTAGATTGATTAACCCCATTGGGATAAGGTTGGTCTTTGCCTTCATACTGTATTTGGTGGTGGCATACAATCAGTTTTCTAAATTGACCAAAAGAGAGAGTGAAAATACATATCTAAGACTGGGAATCTGAAAGTTTGTGTGACTGTAGAGCTCCAGGTTAGTGCTAATCTCAGAATTATTATCTGGAGCCAGGCGAGATGGCTCACTCCTGTAATCCTAGTTCCTCAGGAGGCTGAGATGAGGACAGCGGTTCAAAGCAACATGGCACTAAAGAAAGTGAGATTCTTTATTGCCAATCAATCTCTAGAAAACAGAAAATGGGGCTGTGGATACAGGAGGAGGGTGGTATCCTTGAGCTAAGAAGCTCAGGAACAATGGCCAGGCCGAGGGGTAGGGTGGTAGCCTTGAGCTGAAGAGCTCAGGGACAGTGCCCAGGCCCAGAGTTCAAGCCCCATGACAAAAAAGAATTATTGTCTGGCATCTTACTAGCCTTTCTCTCACTACCAATTGGGAGGGACAAGCCATAGAAGCTCAAGAAAAATGGCAAGCCGAGGAACCCCATCTCCTATCGAAAATAAACTGGCAACATAGCAGTAAATAAGAAACCTAGAAGAGAGAACCCAAAATGTCCTAAAATGTTACTTATAACTATGATCAAAGAAAAGATGGAAAGTATGAATAAGGCCATACATGAGTATAATCAAAGATTAATAAAGGTTTTCAGAGAGAGCACTCAAAACCCAGTAGAAGAGCTAAAGAAGTCCGTGTAAGAAATAAAACAGATGCAAGCCATAAAACTGAAGACCCAGAAATTAATCTACCACAATAAGGGAGCTGGAAAAATTGAATGGAAACAAGACAGCCTCTTCAGTAAATGGTGCTGGTATCTATACCTGTAGGAAACTAAAACTGGATCCTTATTTGTCACCCAGTACCAGAATAAACACCAAATGTATCAAGGACCTTGAGGTAAAAGCAGATAAACTAAAACGTTTACAGGAGACACATTAGGGCTCTTTGCTATTGGTTGAGATGTTTTCAATGGAGGCCCCAAAACACAAGAAATCAAAGTAAAGTTGGACAAATGGGACTGCATTGAATTGCAGAGCTTCTGTATGGCAAAGGATATAGGTAGCAAGACAAATAGAAAGCCCAGAGTGGAAGATGATCTTACTAGCCATACAACAGACAAAGACCTCATATCCAAATATATCTACAATTCAAAAAATTGAATCTCTGAAAAACAAATCCTCAGACAACAACCATCCCATTAGAAGGTGGGCTAAAGACTTAAAGAGGGACTTCTCTGAAGAGGAAATAAGAATGTCCAATAGACACATGAAAAAAATGCTCAACATTTCTGGCCATAGAAGAAATGCAAATCAAAACAACTAGAAGATTCCACTGAACTCCAGTTAGAATGGCCATCATCAAAAAATAGATGCTGTTATTTACCATAGCTAAGATATGGAACCAAACCAGATGCATCTCAGTAGATGAATAGATCAAGAAGATTTGGTATTTATACACAATGGAATTCTATGCTTCCATCAGAAAGAATGGCATTACCCCATTTGCAAGGAAATGGAAAGGCTTGAAAAAATCATATTAAGTGAAGTTAGCCAGACAGAATGAAACATAATATGCTCCATAGTCTCTCTCATTTGTAATAATTAGTATATGTCTTGGATTTTCCTAGCAGAGGAGTGCAATAGCTGAAAATCTATGTACCTATGGCTATAGAGGATGAGGCTAAGTGAAATGAACTCTAGGATAGGGAAACAAGAGATTTATCCTGTAGCTGTTTTTTTTTTTAATGTACTATTCCTTTATTCCTTTATCTTTTTTCTCCCTCATGGTTTATCCCCTGTTCCTGTATCTGACTGTGGTACCTGTTATATACACATTTGTTTATTTGAACCATGGAAGGGAAAGGGAAAAACAAGTTATGAAGTAAAGGACAAAGGATGAACCAGTGTAACAGCAATATTCACAAGGCAATATGTTGGAAATTAACTTTACGTCTTTGGAGAGGATTAAAGTGGGGAAAGTGGGGAAAAAGATGTGAAGGGCTAACAATATTGAAAAGCGAATGTACACACTACCTTACAAATGTAACTATAACCCCTCCATACATCACCCTGATAATAACATTTAAAAAAAATAATCCCTTTCCCAGGTACACTAACTAGAAAAATGCAAAAAAATTAATGCATAAAGCATAAAACTTAAATGTTAAAATGGATGTGTTCTCATTATAGTTAATAATCAGAGAAGAAAAACATACATTTCAGTGACATTTGGTATTTTTGTGCAGTGTCTGAATAAGTGAAATGCCATTTATAATTTTTCAGCTTTCATAAAATGCTATACACTCAGTACTTATTAGTTTGTCCCTGTTTACTTCATTCATCCAGTACAATTATTGTGTCCATTAACTTATCTGTTTTCACATAATAACATGTTAAATTCAATAGTAAGAATATTCAAAGTTTGAAACAGAAGACAGAAAGGAAAATTTAATTTAAATTGAAATATTAGATATCTGTAGTCTTACCTGAATCAATGAATATGCTTCCGTGGTGGAACAGGAATTGAAAATTAGAAAAGACAATCCAAAGAGATCAAAATTGGAAGAGTTTAGCTTGAGCTTTTACTCATTCCCTGAGAGAAGAGATGGGAGCCCAGAGGAAAGCCTGTCCTAGGGATTGAAACATAGGATACAGCAGTGGTGAGAATTTCTGGATGCAAAATTAACAGGACTTGGAAAAGCACTGCTGCCCCTTTCATGGAGTGTCAGAGTTTCTAAAATAGCATTAGTTCCTTTGTTGAGGCCCTATTTCTAATATTTACCACAGAGGCCAGATTTTTAACTCTGCTTCCCCTGAAGAATCTGTAATTTCATTATGAAGTCAGAAAACTCGACAGAACATCCACTCTGCTTCTCATGCTGTCTTGTTCCCCTGGAGTGATGGGAAACTGTCTCTCTCCATATTCCTGAATGATTTAGGATGAATTCTCCCAGAAGCAAATTTTCAATATGGCAGCAATAATTTATTTGAATTGTTTCTATCTTAGAGCTGTCTTCCAGGAGGCTTTTCTAGGAATCATAAAGGGAATCAATACAACAAATGGAAAAGAATGTTTTACAAGGTTTCCGTTTTCCATTTTCACCTGATATTATTCAGCAGGAGTTTTAGGGGTTAGCATCCCCACCCAGTGAGGAAGTTAAGTGCAAAGTCTTTTATCAGTCCACCATGAGGATTGCTTTCAGTGTTTTTACTGAGAACTCTTACTGTTCATTTCTCATTTCATTTCTTATTAACTTTTAACTGGCATATACATACATATATATATATGTATATATATCATGGAGATCACTCTTCAGTCTCCTTGCCAAGTAAACACATAGGAAAAGAGAGTCTAGAGCTATCAAATGCAGTCTGGATATGCATAGAAATGCCATTGTTATTTGCTGTGGTTGGTATGACATAGTAGCGTCAACCTTATCTTTAATAGTATAAATTCTGCTATTGCTACCCTCAGGTATCTGTCTTTTCTTTTTGTCCCTAATCAGGCCCTGGACACTATGCCTCAGGTTTTTCACTCAAGACTGGCACTCTACTCTCTGAACTACAGTTCCACTTCTAGCTTTTTGCTGGTAAATTGGAGGCAAATATCTGGTGGACTTTACTGCTTGAGTTGGCTTCAAACTTCAGTCCTCAGATCTCAGCCTCCTCAGAAGCTAGCCATACAGACATGCACTATGGGCATCTGGCAGTAATCATATTATTCTTTGAAGTCTACCTAAAAGTATCAAGTTTGGCAAATTCTGGGAAAGGAGTCTATTAGAGCCAGCATTTTGTAACTTGTGACTTAGGGAAATGAGTTGTTGAGAAAAGAAGACAGCTACATTGTCATAGCTTGGGAGACAGCACTTTACAACCAAGGACCCATCAAAGAAAAGGACAACTTTAGTTTAGTGTATTTTGTTTACATTCAGTATAACAAAGAAAACAATGCCAAACTGAATACAAAATTCAGGTATATTAGTCCTTGGGAATGAAACTCAGCACTCACTGTGCTTTTTCTAGCTTGATACTAGATGGTTAATAATCTTTTAGCATTTTACAGAGGCTCATGAGAAGAGTTAGGAAATGACTTGGTATGGTATGGGAGTTTAGGAAAAGACTGGAGTGAAGGGCAGCAATGGAGTTTCAGTAAATATACAAGTCCTCAAAACTTGAGTCACATCTGTAATGTTAGTAAGCAAACGTGACATTACTATAAACCAAAACCTGGCCTGACTACACATGGAAATCTGCTGTAGCCTCCTCCACATACCATTAGTGGAATTGATGAGATCCAAGTTCCACCAATGGTGGAAGAAACACTTCCGTTGTTGGAATTAATTAAGTCTTGATCAAATTAAAGCAATCATTTGAAGCCTCAGTTTCTCCAGGTATGAGTTTCCTGAAGAAACAGGATTTAATAATCCTCATAACACTGTCTGAGAAGTCATTTCTATTGTATTTTTATTATAATGACTTACTTTTAATAAGTTCAAATTCAATACAATTGTGACCTTACCTAACAGGTATTTTTTTTTAAATAAGCTATTATGCATTGTGGAATGTGAGAAGACATTGCAGAAATGGTAACAACCCTAATCTAGTTTTAATTATTTTTGATGGAAAAAATGGGGACTGGATCTATTTGCATTTCTTCTGTTGGAAAAGTACATGTACAAGCTTGGTAGGGACAATTTTAAAAAAGGTTTTTCTTTTCTGTAGAAATATTAAGATCTTCTACTTTTATATTTTATTTTCATGCTTCTAGGGTTTGCAAGGAACCTTAATGTTCAGGCTTTGGTTTCAGAGGATTAAATATTAAACAATATCACTAACTAGATATGGTACATTTACTTTCCAAGTAATTGGATTGTGGATGAACCTACTGCTACTGTTCATTAGTCTGTAACTTCATAAGAGTCTTAACTCTGTTCCCCTTTTATAGCTGTGCAATTTGGAAACTTTCCATTTTGCTGAAAGCAGCTGAAAATAGTTGGATATGCCTTACATTGCCTTTGGGATGATGGTATCATGTTCATCAAGAAAGGTGTCATGCCATTAGTATAACATCACAATCAGAGCCTGCCAAATCATTAGAAATTCCTCATCTAAACATACATGCTATCCCTAGCAGTTTAAGGCAAGTTTTTACTTTCTTCAAAGAATTACTTTTTATCTTACTGTGAAAGTGAAACATGTTTACATGTTTACATGTAGGAGGTGGAAACAATGGAAGAAAATCAGAAATTACCTACCATTCTTCTACTCAGAGATAATCATTACAGATATTTTCTTACACTTCTGTATATTTCATATGATTGTCATAATATATTTATATTTGGTTATTTGAAATTGGATAGGGATGGGGGGGGAACAAGATGAGGGGTGGAGGTGGGGGGAGGGAAATGGGGACCAAGACATGAGAAAGGGTATCAATGTATGTGAATTAATACACCTCCTATCTGGCAAATACAATGTAACCCTTCTATTAATTACAATAAAAATTTATGAAAAAATCCATTCTAGTTTCCTTTTAACATCATACTGCAACAGATTCTGGATAATTTGGATGTGTTTCACTGTTTGTCAAATATATTTAACATTTTCATATTTTTTAAAATTCCACAGAAATAAATTCTGTAATGGCTGCCTTCTCTTTTATTTTATGGAAGCATCAGGGTATAATCATTCATGGTAGGACATCGAAATAGCTTTGAAGTGTTTGCTGCCATAAATAATGGCATGATAAAAATCTCAGTACATAAATCTTTGTCCTCATTTCTGGTAATTTCTTTAGGAGAGATTCTCAGAAATGCAAATGCTGGGTCAATGAAATTGAATATATTTCAGGTCTTTGATATCTTTCCAAACTTACTTTAAAAAATTACCGTAGTAATTGCACACTCATCATGAGTTTATAAGTAGACCTTTTCTTATTAGATGTTATCAGATTTGAATATCAAAAATGTGTTAATTTATTGTACTGTAGTGGTATGATGTTTGGTGACATTTATATAAGCACAATGTAATAATATGAATCTTATTAAAATTATGAATATCATCAGATATACTGATGATATTAACAATGTTCTGTTAATTAAGACACATGATATTCAATGGAATCTATTCCATTATTGCAAATATGTATACATAGAGAAATTAGTGGAAAAATATGATGGCAAATAAAATATAAAAAACAAACAGCTTGCTGTGTAGTTAGCAATAACATAATAATCCCCAGTGGTTAAGATTCTTAATTTCAATCCATTTTATGATAGACTCTAATAGATTTCCTGACAGTTAAAGACTTGTAAAAATGATGTTGCAATCACAGTGTGTCAGTACAATTCTGAATTTAATCCTGGGTTGCTAGGTTCAGGTCTACAATGAAGCCAATAAACTTATATTTCAATATTTCTATTTTTATATAATTAAGAATGCATGGTAGGGAGCCTGAAGTTTGGCCTAGTGGTAAAGTACTTGCCTACCATGCACATAAACCCAGGTTCAATGCTCAGTACCACATACATAGAAAAAGCCAGAAGTGGTGTCATGGCTTAAGTGGTAGAGTGGTAGCCTTGAGAAAGCCCAAGGAGAGTACTCATGCCCTGAGTTCAAGCCCCAAGACGGGAAAAAAAAAATAGAATGCAGGTATTATATTTAAGAGAAATTATGTGAATTTTTTAGAAAAAATAAAACACCACAAAACAAATAAAAAGCATATAAATATAATTCACTAAATAGAAAACAAACATTGGAAATATATGAAATTATTAAAATTTATTCATTAATCCACAAATTTTTAAAAATGTAAAATACATCATTCAAACAAATCTGAGGACAAAGTATCATTAAATTTTGCCCAGAGTTCACCATTTATATTTTCATTCAGACTATAATTAGATATTTTAGTATAACAAATTATTTATTGATACAATTAAAAATGCATTAACAATGAACAATTAGGATTCCACTTCACGTAATTCAGGAATCACAAGTTCAGGATTAACTTGGTTTATATAATGAATCCCTGGCTATTCTAAGCTCTCAGAGCTCCTGTCTCAAAAAGAGATTCCTTTTTTGTTTCTTTCAGGAAATATTGTCTATCAGGTAATAGGTATTGTTGCAAAGCTATGAATAGCCAACAAACAAAATGGCCAATCCTTCCTTATATTCTAAAGAATACAGATAATAAATAAAATTAATGCCCAGAATATATGTTCTGTCTTGATAAATGCTACCAAATGGCAGTGAAGATAGATATGAACTGTTAGAGTTCAAATAATGAAATATTAGATGAAATGGTTCACATGGAATGTATCAGTAGAAACACGATTTGAGAGTAGAAACCAAGAAACTAAGGGAACATGTAAGGGGAAGAAGTCTCTGATTGGAGAAGCAATCACTTGAAATAGAGGAGTAGTTAGCTATAGCTGCATAATCAAGGGCAATAGGTACATACCACATGGTAACAGGTAGCACATAAGATTTCACAGTTAAGGAGGCCATAAATCCAGATTTATAACTCAAGATTGTCTGAAGCAAAGATGGTTTTTGACTCACAAGTGTCTGTCACAGAGTTTTCCTTTACAAAATTTGAACAGTTAGGTGATAAACTCTATACTACATTTCATCCATAAAATTCTGATGGCTCTGTTGTGGGAGACAAAAGGGAGATTGATAGTAGCAAACAGTTCACAGGGACAGTGATGAGCCAAAATGATGTAAGTCACAGTGTTAACAAGTGGCTAGATTCTGAATCTCTTTAGAGAAAGTAGTACAGAATGGATTGAAGGAAAAAGTGAGTATGAAATAATTTGGGGTTAACTCAGAGTATATTTCAGTAATTTTTTAAATTGACGACATTAAGATTTTTGAAAAATACAAATAATTCTAATACAATCTACATTAGGATTTATAGAATGCTAACTGCTTATAAGGTTTGTCTTATCAAATTCTTTCTTTATGTTCATACAAATGTACATGTATATGTATATATACATATATAGGTATAGGTATATTCTTGCATATGTACATGTGTATATATATGCATTTATGAAGTAAATTTTTCCATATATTTTTATTGTAATTAATAGAAGGGTTACATTATATTCACCAGACAGAAGGTGAATTACCTCACAAACATAGACACCCTTTCTCATGTCTTGATCCCCATTTCCCACCCCCAAATCGGCACCTCATCTTGTTTTCCCCCCTTCCCTATCCTATTTCAAATACCCAAATAAACATACATACAATATATCAGATAACAAGGTAAAATACAGTAACAATATGAGATAACCAAGGAACAGCAAAAGAGATGAGAAATAACAGTGCCTTAAGGACAACAATCACTCATTTTATGGCTTTTGTTTCTATATCCTGGGGGTCCTTTCATTTAGCATCATACTATATGGCCTTATGTATCTAGGTTGTGTTCTATTGTAAATCTCTGCTACAAGAGCCCAAGGTTTCTACTGATTATAGCAAATGGGGGAAACCATTGAGCCTATGTTTGATTCTGGCTTACTTCACTTAATATGATCTTTTCTAAGCCTATCCATTTCTTTAAAAATGGGGCAATGTTGTTTCTGACAGCAGCATAGAATTCCATTGTGTACAAATACCACATCTTGTTGATCCACTCATCAACTGAGGGACATCTAGGTTGGTTCCATGTCTTTGCTATGGTAAATAGTGCTGCAATGAACATCGTTGTGCTAGTGGATTTAGTATGTCCTTGTTCTTGGACCATTGGGTAAATGCCAAGTAGTGGTATTGCTGGGTTCTAGGGGAGCTCTATGTTTAGTCTTTTGAGGAAATGCCATACTGCTTTCCATAGTGGTTAAATGAGTTTGCACTCCCATCAACAGTGTAGTAGTGAGCCTTCCTGGCCACAATCCCTCCAGAATTTGTTGTTATTAGATTTCTTGATCCTGGCCATTCTAACTGGAGTGAGGTGGAATTTTAGAGTTGTTTGATTTGCATTTCTTTTCTTTTCTTTTTTTTTTTTTTTGCCAATCCTGAGCTTGAGCTCAGGGCCTGAGCACTGTCCTTGGACTTTCTCAAGGCTAGAGCTCTACCACTTAAGCCTCAGCGCCACTTCCGGCTTTTTTCTATGTGTGTGGTGCCGAGGAGTTGAACCCGGGTCTTCGTGCATGCTAGGCAAGCACTCTACCACTAGGCCAAACTCCCCGCCCTGATTTGCATTTCTTTTATGGACAGATATGTGGAGCATTTCTTCATGTGTCTATAGGCCATTTTTGTTTCTTCTTCAGAGAAGACTCTCTTTAAGTCTTTTGCCATCTGTTAACGGGATATTTGCTTCTTTGTGGATTAGTTTTGGAGTGATTCATTTTTTGAGCTGTTGATATATTTTAGATATGAGGCCTTTGCCATTTGTATGGTTAGTGAAGTTCTTCTCCCGTTCTGTAGGCTTTCAGGTTAATTTTCTAGCTATGTCCTTTGCCATACTGAAACTCTGCAGTTTAATGCAGTCGCATTTATCCAGACTTTCTCTGATTTGGTGTGTTCCTTGGTCCTTATTAAGAAAGTTTGACCTGTGCCAAGGAGACCTAATGTATCTCCTATTCCTGCTTGTAAAGTTTTCAGTGTATCTGCTTTTACCTCCAGGTCTTTGATCCATTTAGAGTTAATCCTGGTGCAGGGTGACAAAGAAGGATCCAACTTTAATTTTCTGCAGGTGCTTAACCAGTTCTGCCAGCACCACTTGTTGAAGAGGCTGTCTTTCTTCCATTCTATTTTTTTGGCTCCCTGGTCAAAGATTAGGTGGCCATACGTCTGTGTTTTAATATCTGGGTCCTCAGTTCTATTCCATTGGTCTTCAGGCATGTTCTTGTTCCAGTATCAAGCTGTTTTGATAATTATAACTCTGTAATAGAGTCTAATGCTTTGTATTGAAATTCCTCCTGCACTGTTCTTTCTGCTAAGAAGTATTATTGCTATATGGGGTCTTTTCTTATTTCATATGAAATTTTGGATTGCCTCTTCTATTTTTTTAAAGAATGACATTGGGATATTGATGGGTATTGCATTGAATTTGTAGTTAGCCTTTGGCAAGTTTGCCCTTTTCACGATGTTAATTTTTCCAATTCAGGAGCATGAGAGATTTCCATTTCTTCAGTTCTGCTTTAATTTTCATTTTCAGAGTTTTAAAGTTTTCATCAAAAAGTTCCTTTATATGGTTAGTTAAGTTAACTCCTAGCTACTTTATTTAGAGGCTATTGTGAAAGGAGTTGCTTTTCTGATTGTTGGCTCATTCCTCTCATTGTTGGCATAGAGGAAGGCAGTTGATTTTTTGAGCGTTAATTTTATACCCTGCTACCTTGCCAATGTTTTGAATCAGCTAATGAAATACATTTATTGATACTCTTTCACTATTAGGATTATTACAGGAAAAATCTAATCTTTTCATATCATTGCAACCAATATATACATTTACCAGGAAAAACAACTGTTTGTTAAATTAAATTATAGTCTATTATCCCAAGAGTGAAAAACCTGAAGTGATATTATTTTACTTACTGATTTTATTTAAATTTAATTATAATTATTAATAATGCAGTTTTTTTCAATGCTGAGATCAAATCCAATGCCTTGTTTATGGAAGGCAATTACTCTACCACTCAGCAACATTCATAGGCTTAATAATGTATGTTGAAGCAATTAAAAGGTGTGATTGAGCTAGGTGACGGTAGCTCATGCCTGTAATTTTATCTGCTCAGGGGGATGAGAACTATTGGTCCTGAATCATAGCCATCGGGGCAAGAAAGTCCATGAGACTCTTATCTCCAATTATCCACTAGAAAACTGGAATTGGAGCTATGGCTCAAAGTGATAGAACACTAGCCTTAAGGAAAAAAAAACTTAGAGATAGGTCCAAGTCCTGAGTTCAAATCCTGGAACAGAAAAAGATACATACATATAGATATATATTTATAATATATACATATATACATAATTGTCTCAGAGTTTCAAGTGACATGTAGCACTCACGTGTTTTACATCACTTTTCAATTTGGAGCTTCTTCTTTTTCCTTCACTGTCTTTAATGAATTTGACAATTTTTTAAACCTAGAAGATTTTATTTTGGAAAATGTGCTTTAATTTATATTTCTAAAATATTTCTTCTTTTTAAAAAGTTGACAATGTATTAAGTTTAATCTTTCATGTCAGGGTATTGTGATATTAATTTCTGCATTACTGATTATCATAGCTTTATCATTTGATCAGGCATGGTATCTCACAAGGTTTTTAAAAATTGTTGAATGATAATGAGTAGTTACAGTTTTAACAAGTATCATCATACTAGAATGTTGTTATTCATTGATTAATTTTTCTAGTGTTTTTCTAATTTTGCCAGTTTTGTAAATACCTGTTGGAGTTAATTTCTTTGCAAGAAATTACTTTTGAATTTTTCCATTTTTCTTTATCCATAGAATTATAGTCTCCTACAATCGAATCAAAATAAATATGTACTACAGCCTTACAAGTATTTCTTTATATCCATATAAATTTAGATTTGGTCAATGAACAATTCAAGTTGTCTCCTCATTGTTCTTTGACAGTTCACACTTCCACAATGTAAGATAAAATTCTATCATGAAATTTCCCAGATTATTACAGTTCTCTATCTTCCTTCTCTTCTCACTGTCACATTGTCTCATGTTCAACACATATCAGAAATCATTGGATTTTTATAATCAAAACAAATAGAGGGATACTAAAGATGGGTGATTAAAATATCTTGACCCTGAACAGGCCTCCTTATGAGCATGGAAGTGGAAATGGCTTTCCTCTTTACATGTGAAAAGGGAAAAATCCTGTCAGTCATGTGGATGTTTGGGGTTTCATTCTGCCAAAAGTCTGACTTTTTGGAGGCACATTTGAGACTTATGCCAAACAACAAAAAAAGTGCTGCTTGATTCATTCTGCTCTGGTTCCATGCCAGTGAAGACAGATTTTAGTTTCAAAGTCATCATTGGAATCTGAGCTTTGTGTGTTTTTCTTATTCTGGCAAGAAGATTTTCTTAACGCTCTCTTGTGATGTCCTGACTCTTTGTTCCGCCTATCTCTTGCCTCTATGAGATTCTCAGGACTCTGCAGCTTGTCTCTCATCTGTGCCTTCCTGCTTTACATAAATTACTTTTGAGCAGATGCTATTTCTGAGTTGGGATGGAAATACACAGTCATTTTTGAGAGAGAAGGTAAAATTATTTATATCAGTCTTTAACTTTTGTAAAAGAAGTATTTTACTTCTAGTAATTTGATGAATAGCAACTATCATTCCAGAACTAGTAAAATAATAATTTATAATGATAATTTATTTTTTGTGAACCAAAGAAAAATTTCTTCCCAACACAACAGAGAAAATTTCCCTTTATCTGTTATTGTTCCCCAAGTGTTCTATGATTTCTGCCCATCAAATTCAAATTTTAATGACTAATCATGCTATTTTTAAACTTGTGAAAGCATAGAAAATTTGTAAATCCTCTAGGTTAATGGAAAAGTAAGTTTGTAAATTTTATTATATGAGGCTTTAAAAATTTTTGATATTAGGAAAGGGAACATTACACTGAGAAATAGGAATAGAAAACTGAGATAAATATTGTAGCATATGTGAAGTTATAGTTGCATGAGATGCATTTTAATTGTGATGAAAATTAAGAAAACCCATATTTACTTAAAAAAAAATCTCAAAATTGCTTCATTCTGCATATACCAAATCAGAGATCAGTGGATTATATGTTATAATTGCTAATGCAAATTTTTGTTGGCAAAGTCATGTATATTTGAGAAATGTCTGTCTAGATAGGAATTGTATAAACATGTGCATGCATATATATGTATATATCTGCACATATATTAATGTTATATATTTAAATGTATTTGTATATTTAATTATAGTTATTCATGAATGTGCATTAATATTCAAATATATGCATAGTATGGAATAATATCAATATAAATGCATATGAAAAATACTGAATAATTCCTCTGTTCCTTGTGTGTGAGATCACCTTTTATTTATTCTTAAAAACACTAAACTGCACTATTATTCTTTTATGTATAATAGTCACATTGTGATTCTTTCATCTCAAACTATGGTGTTTGGTTGAAAGAATATACAGACTGATTAAATGATAAAAGTGATCTATTATCTCCCCTTTTCTGATCCCTTTGCTGGATCAGTCTTTCATGATATGGTCATGTTTCTATGTCTGCCTAGGAAAAATACTAGTACATGTTTCCTTTGATTCTAAAAAGTTGCATGCTATGTTGACACTGTTCGCCCTGGAGGGAGTCCATATTGCACTGAACATATGCTACAAAATTGTTCATATCTGCTAATTCTGCAGAACTGTCATACCTGCAGTGTTAAAAAAATAGAATCACAGGCATTTATTTTGAGCATAGCAATGAACCACAAAAGAGTTCAAAATGTAAACAAATTAAAAAATAAGTTCAATTTATTATAATTACAAAAAATGTCTAAAAGTTTCTCCTAACATTTCTAACTTGTGCATGCTTAAAGGAAGAAATGACTTGGCTTATTGTTATTGAGTCCTGTGTGTTAGGCTAAGTTCCAACATCTACATTCAAAAATTATTTCTTGTCCTGAAATGTTGAACTTTTAGAGCCTTATATATATGTGAAACTGTTACAAATATTACTGATAGCATATTTTATTTTATACTATGTGATCATAAAATATGAACAATGTTGCTAGGGCTGGTGGCTCATGCTAGTCAGGAGGCTGAGTTCTGAGGAAACTAGCCAGCATAAAAATTCATGAGACATTTATCTCCAAGATAACTAGTCAAAAATAGAGCCAGAAGTGAAGCTGTGGCTCAAGTTGTAGAGTGCTAGCCTTGAGCAAATACACTCAGGGACAGCATTCAGTCCCTGAGTTCAAACCCCAGTACCAGAACACAAAAGTGCAAATAATTTTACTTTAATAAAAATTATTAGGATTGGTAATTTAGCTCAGAGGAAGAGCACTTGCCTGGCAAGGGTTAGGCCTTGAGTCTGTTCTTCATTTCTGGGGGAAAAAAGCTATGAAATTATAGATGATCTAATCATCATATTCTTATTAGTTTTCATTTTTTCTTATCCACACTATTTCCTTTCCTTTCTTCCTTTAACTCTATTATGAGCAATTATTTTAAAATTTTTATTTTTCATTTTCCCTTTGTATTTGTTTATTTTAGTTATTTTACTTAACTCTGCATATTACAAAATAGATACTTGACCAAATATAACTTAGCATAAATAATTTCATCACTGCAAAATGAGCACATTTAATCACTTCTGCACTAGTGTTAGTCATATTGTTTTATATACATTTCTGTGTGTATATTTTATAATTTAATAAATATAATGGATACATGAGCATAAATATATCACAGGTTTTTATTTGTGTGTGTGTGTGTGTGTGTGTGTGTGTGTGTGTGTGTGTGCGCACGCATGCACACTGATCCAGGAGCTTTAACTCAAGGCCTGCACACTATTTCTGAGCTTTTTTGCTCAAGGCTTTCTGTTTAAGGCTAGTGCTCTACCACTTAAGCTACATCTCTGTTGTTCCATTTCTGGCTTTTTTGGTTCTTAACTGGAGATAGTCTCACAGGCTTTTCTGCCTGGACTGGCTTCAACCCATGTTCAGCAGATGGGGAAATCTCATTCTCTTGATTAGCTAGGATTATAGGCATGAGCTACCAGTGCCTGGCTTGAAGTTTCTTTCTTAAAGAGACAATTTTGTGTGGATACAGCCACTTTTTACAGAGCTGTTATCTTTAAGCAGAAATCTAAGAATAGTTCCATTCATACAGATCTGTTAGTGACAGTTCTGATTAACAGAAATTGCTTTACCTTTTCATTTTTATTTTGCCAGTCCTGGGCTTGAGCTCAGGGCCTAAGTACTATTCTTGGAGTTTCTCAAGGCTAGAGCTCTACCACTAGATCCTCAGCATCACTTCTGGCTTTTTTCGATGTATGTGGTACCCAGGAATCAAATCCAGGTCTTTGTGTATGGTAGGCAAGCACTCAACCACTGGGCCAAACTCCCAGACCTGCTTCACTATTGATAGCATATTTTACTGTGATGAAATATACATATAAAATTTACCCTATGAAAAATTTCAAGTGTAAAATACAAAGACATTAAATACATCCTTATTATGGTGTAACCATTGTCATTATCTGATATTTCTTCTTTTTTTGTTCTCTAGGATTTTAAATTAATATATGTTGATCTGCTTGATGGTGTCTAAGGGATCTTTAGATTCTGGAAGCTTTTCTTTAGCTATTTTTTTTCTTCTTCAGAAGCTAGAATATAAATTCTATACTTTCAAGCTCACTTTTTTGTTGTTTTTTTGCTGTTATTGGACTAAGTTGGTCTTTGACTCATTACTGAAATTTATATTTAATTCATTTAACTTTTCTGCGTTAGAAATTTTTGTAGCTTCAAATATTTTTTATTTCTTTATATTTCTGTGTCACTCAGGCTTTTATTTTATGGTTAATTTCATTTCATTTATATTTAGTTCTTTCATGTTGTTTAGTTCTTTGGACAGAGGCGGTCTCTGATGGTGGGTATTTTCCATATGGTTCTGTTGTATCTCTTACAATATTCTATATCAGTGATTCCTAAAGGCTGGCTATTTAAATCAAATAATGTTTTGTTAAGAAAGTTATTTAACATGTGGGAATATAACGTGTTCCTATTGCTTGGTCATTGAGAGAATGAAATGATGTATAGAATTTCAACGAAAGACATGAGAGTAGAAAAGGGACTATTTGGAAAGATAATGCAGACCAATGGGAGGAGAAAGGGAGAGAAGAGTGGGTCATATGGAATTTGAATGACATTAAAGCATATTATATACATACATAAAAATATCTTATTGCAACCAACTGCTCTGTGTATTAACATGTATTAGTATGTATTAAAACATTTTTCAAACTCAATTAATGTCCATTTCTATATACCTAACCACTTTGATACTCCTCTACAATTAAGATGTACATTAATCAAAGGAAAGTTTAAATCGCTAAAACTGTCAGTAACTAAAATGTTTCAAACTCACTAAACATTTGTTCATCTCCTGATATAGTGATGGTTCTGAAGTAGCTACAAATGGGTCTGGATGTGTAGAGTTTCAGAGTCCCCCTCCACCCCAGGGATAATTTTTCTTGTGCTCTCTATCTTCATTCATTACTTTTCTTTCCTAGATTTCCCTGACAGAAGTCCCTGTAACTATTATATGATGTACAGGTTCAGTGTGTTGACATACCATTTAGTGGTGAGAAATTCTCCAGAAAACTGATATCTGAAAGAACAAAACAAGGGAAAACTTCTTAGGTTTTTTTTTTTCCTTTCTGATACCATAAAACTATCTTTCAACATCCTCAGTATGTACTGAATGATTTCTCTGTCATAGACTTCACAAATGATTAAGTATATCTAATGTTAATGTTAATAACAAATGTCTATATACTCCCAAGCTCTTTGAGCTAATTCAAAACTTTGGAAGGGTAGCAGGCTATAAAATTAACCCTCAAAAAGCAACTGCCTTTCTCTACGCCAACAGTGAGAGAAATGAGGCAACCATCAGGAAAGCAACTCCTTTCGCAATAGCCTCAAAGAAAATAAAGTACCTAGGAATTACCTTAACTAAGAATGTAAAGGACCTTTTTGATGAAAGCTTTAAAACCTTGAAAAAGGAAATTAAAGCAGAACTGAGGAAATGGAAAAACCTCCCATGCTCCTGGATTGGAAGAATCAATATCATGAAAATGAAAATCTTGCCAAGGGCTATCTACAAATGCAACGCTATACCCATAGATATCCCAATGTCATTCTTTAAAGAAATAGAAGAGGCAATCCAAAATTTCATATGGAATAAGAAAAGACCCAATATAGTAAAAACATTTCTTAGCAGAAATAACAGCAGAGGAGGAATTTCAATACCAAACTTTAAAATCTATTACAGAGCTATAATTATCAAAACAGCTTGGTACTGGCACAAGAACAGGCCGGAAGACCAATGGAATAGAACTGAAGACCCAGATATTAAAGCCCAAACCTAGGGCCACCTAATCTTTGACAAGGGAGCCAAAAAATAGGATGGAAGAAAGACAGCCTCTTCAACAAGTGGTGCTGGCAGAACTGGTTAAGCACCTGCAGAAAATTAAAGTTGGATCCTTCTTTGTCACCCTGCACTAGAATTAACTCCAAATGGATCAAAGACCTGGAGGTAAAAGCCGACACTGAAAACTTTACAAGAAGGAATAGGAGATACACTAGACCTCCTTGGCACAGGTCGAAACTTTCTTAATAAGGACCAAGAATCACAACAAATCAGAGAAAGGCCTGGATAAGTGGGACTGCATTAAACTGTAGAGCTTTTGTATGGCAAAGGACATAGCTAGTAAACTAATTAGGAAGCCTACAGAGTGGGAGAAGATCTTCACCAACCTTACAACAGACAAAGGCCTCATATCTAAAATATATCAACAGCTCAAAAAATTGAATCACTACAAAACTAATCTCCAAAGTAACAACCCTCCATTTAAAAGATGGGCCAAAGACTTAAAGAGAGTCTTCTCTGAAGAAGAATCAAAAATGGCCTGTAGACATGAAGAAATGCTCAACATCTCTGGTCATAAAAGAAATGCAAATCAAAACAACTTTAAGATTCCACCTCATTCCAGTTAGAATGGCCAGGCTCAAGAAAACTAATAACAACAGATGCTGGAGGGGATGTGGCCAGGAGGGATCACTACTACACTATTGGTGGGAGTGCAAACTTGTTCAACCACTATGGAAAGCAGTATGGCAGTTCCTCAAAAGACTAAACATAGAACTCCCCTATGACCCAGCAATTCCACTACTTGGCATTTACCCAATCATCCACAAACAAAGACATACTAAATCCACCAGCACAACAGTGTTCATTGCAGCACTATTTACCATAGCAAAGATATGGAACCAACCTAGATGTCCCTCAGTTGATGAGTGGATCACCAAGTTGTGGTATTTGTACACAATGGAATTCTATGCTGCTGTCAGAAAGAAAGACATGGCCCCATTTGTTAGGAAATGGAAAGACTTAGAAAAGATCATATTAAGTGATGTAATCCAGACTCAAAGGAACTTAGGCTCAATGGTTTCCCTCATTTGTCATAATCAGTAGAAACCTTGGGCTCTCCTAGAAGAGATTTGCAATAGAGCAAAACCTTGATACAAAAGGCCATATAGTCGGATGCTAAATGAAAGGATCTCTAGGATATAGAAACATAAGCCATATAATGAATGACTGTTGTTCTTAAGGTACTATGTTATCTCTCTTCTCTTTTGCTGTTCCTTGGTTATCTCATATTGTTAGAGTATCTCACTTTGTTACCTGATATATCGGATATATTTGTATTTGGTTATTTGAAATTGGATAGGGAACGGGGAAAACAAGATGAGGGATGGGGGTGGGGGAGAGGGAAATGGGGACCAAGACATGTGAAAGGGTATCAATGTATGGGAATTAATGCACCATCTATCTGGTAAATATCATGTAACCCTTCTATTAATTACAATAAAAAATATATGAAAAAAACAAAAAAATTAAAAAATAAAATAGTCAAAAAAAAATAAGAGTGACTTTTCAGGGTGTGACTTGCAAGTGAACATCTGTGACCTTCTTTATTTCAGAAGCTCCAGGAAGCAATGGCTCTGGGGCCACCACTGGTTGAGCTGCTCAACAGGAACCTTGCATGCCAGGAAAATAAGGAAGAGAATAAGAAAAGCTTATTTTTTTTCTCCAACTCCTCCAGATGCTTCTGAGCTTGGAGCTGATTGGCTGGAGGGACTGTTGTGATTAAGTCTATATTGAACAGTCAGTGTTAGACCTGGCAGGCTATTTGAGGCTATAACAAATAAACCTCTGAATGTCAGTGGCTTAATAATGGTGCTAATAATTGATTTTGTGCCAAGTACCAGTGGCTCATAACTGTAACCCTATCTTCCCAGGAGCCTGAGATTTGGGGATTGTAGTTTGAAGCTAATCTGGGCAGAAAAGTCCCTGAGACTCTTATTTTCAGTTTCCAAGAAAGAGCCAGATATGGATCTGTGGGTCAAGTGGTAGGAAGCCAGCCATGAAGAAAGTACAGTATCTTAAGATCAAGCCTCAGTACTGGAAAAATAAATAATTTATTTTGCACTTAAAAAAAATAACAAATGTCTATGAAGATTTTGATATCAGCCTTCAAATTCAAATAGTTGTCATGTTGTGATTTATGCTTGAGTTTAATTTACTCCTTTTATCTTCATTTTGATTTCAGTAAAATCAAAATGAATATACACATAGTTTTATTAGCATGCTCTTGAAATAATTCTGAGACTTCTATTTTCAAACAGGAGTGGCTTTTATTTCTAATCTCTTTTTTTGTGCATTGCAAGAAACTAAATTAGCTCCTCTTGTACCATGGTTTTTAATCTTTACAAATGAAACTCTTCTTGATACACGCTCTTTATTCTTTCTATGATAATTCTTGGCTTCGATTTTAATAAAATGTCTCTTGGCAGTAATGAATTATTTATTAACAGTCATTTTCAGTTTTATTTTTAAAACTTAACTATAGAGTAATAATTCACTTACTCTTAAAACACTATACATTCTGTTGTACAAATCTTTTCACTTCTCTTCTCAGAATAAAATGTTTTTCACCAAAGTAAGTTCTGATATGATTACTATTGAGCATGTCTTAATATTCTTTATAAAAATTCTCCTATTGAAGTAATTTAGATATTTCTTACATGTGGTGAATTCACTTGAGTTTACGACATAAATGTTACCTGGAGTATTGAATGTTAAAATATTTAAGTAACTTTAATATTAACTTTTGACTTTTTAAACAGTAGCTTGTTTGTGTATTTGAAGTCAACAGACATCTTTTCTGTTTCTTTTTCATTTTTCTAAAATGTTTCAGAAACACTGAAACATGCCAGTACAATTATGAGTTTTAATTTACAAATCTTAATTTGCTGAGACATTTCTACTGACATTCTAATACTTTGATCCCTAGAGTACAGAGTTGGTACCATCACAGAGTTTGATTATGTATTTTCCTACCATGCCCTCACTTAATATCTTCATGAGGAAGTGAATATAGGAGCAGCATCTTCTCTGAGAGCAGAAGGGAGACCATGCACACTGTGACAGGTAGGAAGCTCATGGAAACTGGCTGACAGTCAGGTGCACTTACCAAGTGTAAACTGCCAACAAACTGTCATTTGTCAGAATGAATTAGACAGTACTACTGAACTACTACCAAGCAGGTCTCAAATCTTAAATGTTTAAACATTCATAAACTTCACTAAGACACCTAGCTAGGCTGTATTTTTATAGCTGTCCCTGCCACACATGACATTGCTGTAAAGTAAAAAAAAAATAAAGACATACTTTTTGTCTAGCATGAATATTTTCACAATTTGCCTCAGAGAGAAAGAGAGAGTGAGAATGTGAGAGCAAGTGAGAGAGTAAGAAAAAATGTCTTGTCTACTGACTGCCATGTGTTGTATAGTCATATAAACTACCATTTTCAACAGTAATATTTTATATTTTCCCAAATTTTGTTTTCAAAATCTTTTTTTGTGGGTCATGGGGCTTGAACTAGGCCTCGGTGCTGTCCCTGAGCTTTTCAGCTCAAGGCTACCACCCTAACCCTGGGCCTGGGCACTATCTCTGAACTCTTCAGCTCAATCTACCACCTTACTCTTGAGCCAAACCCATTTCCGATTTTCAGAGGTTAATTGGTCTCTGGTCCTTTTGTGCCCAGGCCAGCTTTGAAACTTGACCCTCAGATCTCAGCCTCCTGAGTAGCTAGGATTATAGGCTTCCGGCTTTGTTTTCAGAATCTTATGCCACTTTTTTGGTATGCCCAGTTTAATTCCAAATACCATTAGCATACTACATATCCTATGTACATACATGTAAACAACTATTATTATTTTTGTTATGAACCTAATAATTAAGAGAGTGAATTATCTTAATGGATTGATTCTCTTCCTCCCTTCCTTGAACTGTACAATAGCTATATCTCTGTCAGATGATGATGACAGAAACCAATGATAAAGCCTTTGTTTTCCGAATACCTGCAATTTCCTTTCTATCTTTCCATTCCTCTTACATTTTCTTGCTATTCTACTGATAATACTAATATTGTTTTCGATAGCAATTAAAACTGTGTCAACAGGCACTCACTTGTCCACTGAGCAACTTTTGGAAGCTTTCTGGAGGCTGACCAAATGGTTTCAATTGCCTTTTTCCATTGAAAATTAGGTGAATAGACTGAATCAGAAAAATGTATCACAGTTTTCAGAATAAAAATTCATGAGTTCTGCCAAACATCTGGGGAACACAAGACACTCATGATCTAAGTGTGGTTTTTCTGTCATTGTAGAAGAGATGAATAGAAATGGTATGCATTGCTACACCTACCACTTGAATCTCGTAGCACTTTCTTCCTTCCCAATGTTCCAGTGACATCCTATTACCTAAAGGGTAACAACATTTGGATTATTCATAGATCTTCTTTATTTATGCTCAATGCTTTCTTGAAAGTTATCAAGAATGTGTTGCTCAGTGCTTGAATTTACAACAGTACTTCAAATTCATCTGTGTTGTAACTCTACCAAGGAATAATAATACTAGAAAGAAGTTATAAAATGAAATATTAATTTGCTAATCACAAAATTAGCTTATCCAAAGCATAGTCAATTTTTTAAACATTTGGTCATTTTTTATATTTCTTTTGGTGGTAGATACCTTTTTAATGGACAGGTTTTATGATATTTTAGTAAGAGGAAAATGAAATGTTATTCTTAGTTTGTTCTTATTTTGATCGACTTACCATAACTCTGAGAAAATAATTCCAGTTAGAATTAATGTCTTTTTTTCCAATGTCCCTCACAGGAGCTTAGAACCCATACTTTCTTCCTGCAGAGTACTTTAGCTAAATGTACAATTAATTGTGTTTATACTTGAAGTGTATTGTCTGTTCTGATGACTGTAAGATTTTTGATGGTAGAATTAACGCATATACATTCTCCAATATACAATTAGATATGCTAAGTGAACATTTCTTTAAGTGAAATTTTTATTGGCATATACAGAGTGTTAGACAAATAGATGCATTACCTCTCACACATTGATAACCGCTTCCCATATTTTTGTCCCCATTTCCCATCTTCCACCCCCTCCCTCCCAATCATCTTGTTTCCCCCCTTCCTTTTCCTATTTCAAATAATCAAATAAACAGACATACAACTTAAAAAGTTAGCTTTATCAGGAAATTATTAAATATATTATAGTTATTATTGTAACAAAATAACCTCTAAACAAACGTGTACCTTTTAAACACTAAGCTGAACTCTTTGCCAAGAAATTTCTAATTTTCAGTTCTTTCTCATCTCACACCAAATTCCTGTGTTTTTTCATCATTTTATTTTATTTTACACATCAACTCATCCCTACTCATAGCTGTGTCACTGCAACTACATGCCACAGATATCTTTTCAACAAAATCTTCTTAGTAATGTACTATAAGAGAAATGAACTTAAGAATAGAAGCAGAATAGTCAAGTAAATGTTTTTATGGTGTGTGTGTGTGTGTGTGTGTGTGTGTGTGTGTGTGTAAAACATGAACATATTTTGTTTCTGAAATATCCTTACAATGCCTACTTGTCAAGGCTTGGTTTCCAGAATGTGACAATTTTAGAGGCGGTGAAAACTTTATGAAAGATGGACTACTGGATATTATGTCCCTGGAGACCTGACCTTTTCCTCAGCATACATTTGTTTTTAACCACTATGAGTTACACAGCTTCATTCCCATATGTGTTCCCATATCACAGGTCTAAAACAACACGGACAAAAGGACAATGAACTGAGTATGGAGAAATTAGAATATCATACATTACATTTAGACTGCAAAATGAAGGAAGCACTTTAGAAGAACAGAAGTTAAACATAGACTTAGCAAAGATTCCATGTGGTAGACAGAAAAGAAATGTGATTTCCTCCCAAATATAATATCCCAATTTCTAGAATCCATGAATACATTATCACCTATGCCAAAATGGATATTGAAAGTGTGATTCATTTGAGGAATTTGAGATGAGATTATTCTTGGTTGATCTGGAGGGCTCAATGTATTCAGAAGAGTCCTGAAGTAAAGAAAGGTTGCAGAACAGTTAAGAGATTCAAACATAATCCTCCTGTTGTGAAGGTCCTAGAGAACTATGGACTTTAGTTCAATTATAGAACTACATCAGCACTATATCAATAAGTAAATATGAGATGCATTTTTGTGTGTTTGATAATCCTGGGACATGAACCCAAGTCCTGGGTGCTTTCTGTGAACAGCAGCTTGATAGAATTTTACAAGGAATATAGCATGAACCAAACAAACAATCTCTCAGACTCTCTAGTCTCCTTTTATTCATTCCTCCCCAGTTACCATCAAGGGGAACCTGAACTCTGTTTCTCTTTCATGTATTGGTAATGTCTCCTTTGGGACTTTATATAAATGAAATCATTCAGGATAACCATTTTATGCTTGCTATTTTTTAGCTGAACATAATAGTTTTGTTTTGTTTGGCAAAAGAATACACACAAAATTTATGAAATTGTCATATTGGGTTTTATTAAAATGAATACACTACAGTGCATTGTTCTACTAGATTGTTCATGGCCATTTGATATTTTCTATTTTGGATAAGTATTCTAAATGCTGAGATTGGCATTTTTTATATGTTCCATTTAGTATGTGTATGTTACTTTTTAGTTAACTTTTTATTGTGATGACTATTAAGCTGTATCTGGGGATGTTTTAATTTGTATTTCTGTGACATTGATGAAATCATGTATGCAGGTTTATGAATTATTTGCTTATCATTTTGTAAAATGCAACACTATTTTCGTTATTGAATTGATTATCCTTTTCGCCTTTTTCTTCCTTTCTGTAGATATCATTTAAAAATAAAAATTTCTAAATGATATTAAATAGGAAATTTTAAACAAAACCACTTTACTTTTCAAAGCATAGATTTCCTTTTATTAACAATAGAGTTTCATTCAAATCTTTAGCAATGTGTCTGTTTTGTCTTAAATAAAGATAAAATTTATACAAGACAAAACATGCCTGTGTTTAAAAAATAGCTTTCTAATTCATCAGTATTATTCTCATGATCTACAGAAAAAAAATGTAACTGAGTCTATTTCCTTATATGTCAGAAACTCTTAATAGAGAAAATAGTCAAATTTAACATTTTTTCTTGTGACCTCTAATGTCAAAATCCTAAACTTATTATTCTGCCTCTCCCTTAACACTTACCTTGCTAATTCACAATAAATATAACCCTAAAGTCTGAATCAGAAATGTTCTGTGTTAGGCAGCTGTCATTTCTTCTCTTGGTCCCGATACCTTATTCTCTCAGTGCATGTTGAAGCCTAACATTTGCAAAACATCACTGATCCTTAATACACATTGCTCCCTACTAATTCTATGCCTAACTTTATTTTAACAATTTCTCTGAGATATTACTAATTAATATTTAGATAAAATACATAACCTAAGGATTCAAAGCAAACTTAACATATGTATATATAAACATATAGGTAAAATAGTGCTTCATGAATATATGTATATGAAATCACTCACACAGGTAGTTACTAAACTATGTATATGTATACATAAATATAGAATATATAATGTAAGTATATTAAATATAAAATATATAATTCTATATGCATTCTACATATATGTATGTATTCCACATTTATACGTAGACTACATTAGACACATATAACTAACAAGGCTAAATAACACATAAAACAAGTAGAATGTATCTCATATCCATTATAACCTACATATGTACATGAACATACAAATGTACATACAGGTATTTATACAGAGCAGGTGATAGGCCTTAAATGAATTTATTTTGTAAGGATATAATGAATAATAATCTTACAATTAGTGGACTCATTAAATCATTCTTATGTACGTCTCTTGTTACAATGTTATTTTTCTCTAGCCTTGGTATTACCCATGCATAGCTTTAGTTTCATGCTACAAAGTTCAGATTAGCATTGGGATTCAACCTGTCTGAACTATTCCATGCTGCATCTTTTTTGTTTGCAAAGTTCTTAGGAAGAAAAATATCAAGCCCAAAGCACCAGGAAAAATAAGGCAGCAGAAAGAGCGTTTTTATGCTGATGGCCATAGCTGAAATACAGCAGAGAGAACACAGAGTGAACCGTGGAGATGCTAAATAATACTTATGCAGCACAGGGGCCTTGATTAGCAAAATGTTCCTTCAAATTCTGTTTGCAAAACTACTTTGTACATTAAAGGAAAGGCTGAAGTTTTATTTCTACTGTGAACCAAAAACCCTACTCAAACTATTGGTGGGATTTGTGTGCTATTCTTTTATTCACCGTGGCATCAAATAGAACTGTGACATGCTAGAATGATTCAGAATAAATTGTCTTTTACTTGCTTGATACAAGAAAGCTCTGAAGGGAAAGGTTGGTGACAAGGAATAATAGTTTGTTTCAAAAATTCTTCAAGAAGACAAGTTTATCTAATTTCTTTTTTGTGACAGTGGGTCTTGAACTTATTACCTTGTGGATGCAAGGCAAGGGCTTTAACAGTACCATATCTCCAGATCCCTTTATTGAATTTATATTCCAAGTAAGTTCTCTGTTTTTGTTCAAAGCATTCTGGACTTGATTATTTGATTATCTTTAACTAGTTTACAATACCTGTGTTGCCATTTAACAAAGCAGTTTATGAATAAAATGAATATTTTGACCAGTGTTAACTCTTTTAACATTCTCACCCTCCCCTACACATCCCTCCTCTCACTCCTTTTAATTTTGGAATAGTCTTGACTTTGTTTCCTATTTATGCTTTTTGCAAAGCTAGCATAAGAAGCATGCAACATTGTGCTCAGATTTTGATGGCACAAATGGGTCTCGAATTTTTTGTCTGGGACGTCCTCAAACTATTTACCTCCTGATTTCTGAATTGTGGGAAATATAAGTGTGAGACAGTTTACATCTGATAGTTTATGAAGATTTTAATAGTGTTTTATACATATTCAAAGTCTAAAAATGCCTTTTTTAATGTGAAATTGAAGGAGGCTAATAAAAATTGTTGCTACAAAGTTTCTTTTAATAATATTCTGTTCCAGTGGGCACTTTTGGAATCTAAGAACAATATTTTATATTCACAAAGTATGTGATCATCTCATTGGTCACTATTATGACACATAATAGTAATTCTTCATAGCTCTGAATGGTAATTCCTAGAATTATAGTTAAAGTGACTAAAAAGCTAGAAATCATGTCTCTGTCTATGAGTTGGTACAAAGCAATTGAACTTCTAGATCACATTTTCTTCACCTTTAATAAACCCTATAATTTCTATAGCCTGTAATTTAGGTTGAACATGTTCTGAATCAATCCAAGAATAATAATATTCAAAAAAAATTTGGTTGGTAAGTGTGTTACTCCTGTTCATATAACATGGAATCTGAAAAGTAAATGTAATGATGCATAACAAAATGCTAACAAGAATGGAGTAGTATGATCATATATGTGGACTTCCTTCTAATCCATAACTAGTAACTCAATTGAGAATATAAAATTTTCTCATTAACATAAATGACAAAAGCTCTCACCACAAATAATGGGCAGTAAATTTCACATGACATGCAAAAATAAATTATTACTCATCACATTTAATTTCAGATCAATAAAATACAGAAGCACAATTCTGTCATTCAAATCTTTAAAAAATCATGTATAAAAATTTCATCTATGTCATAACGATATTATGGATGCTAATAGAGAATAATGAATTTTGCTTTTCTTCAGAGTGGCATATGGTGTGGTCTTTAATCATGCAGAATTTATGTGTGTGTGTGTGTGTGTGTGTCTGTGTGTCTGTGTCTGAATGAGAGCAAGAATGTGAGATTCTTAGGGAAGCACCAATTGTTGGTATTTTTATTAAGAAGTTTGTTGTTTTTATTTTATTAAAATATTTAAGAATTTCCCATGATCTCAATAATATATTTTACCTCCCCCCCCACAGACCTACAAAAACATTCTGGTTACAAGTGAAGATATAGGAATATCCTATTCTCTTGCTTCTATGGACAGATAAGAAATACTCAATGATTATTTTTCCCCAGTGACATGTACAAGTTTAAGCACATGAATATTTCCCAATGTCAATCCCAAGATATGTAAACTGCACAAATGAGAAAAATAGACACTTAATTGTCTCCCTTCAATTGCCTGTTCAGCCTACACTGGGGAAGGATTGGTCTTTTTGGAGCCATAAAAACAGTATGGTGTCTAGTTACCATCCCAGAAGGGAGTCAGAGACTATTAACCGAGGAGCAAGTCTGGAACATTTTTTAACATCCTCAAGTTTGCAATGTGTCATATATCTGTCTGTTTTTCAATAAAACTAATGCCCTGAATGTTTGATTCCATGAGCATCAAGGGAGGGACTAGAAAGCCTGTCTCTCTACACAGCTAAACATGAAGGATAACTCACAGGGGATGTGTTAGTAGTGAGAAATGCAATGAGAAGAGGAAAGTCATCTGGGATGCTAGAGATTGTAAGGAAAGCTCAGGCAGTCAACTGTGTGACTTTATAGAAATTGCATACCATATATTATTCAAAATGTGTAATTAAGCTTAATTCAGTGCTATGTTAGAAAGGAAGGTTTTGAATTAGAATGCTCCACTTTTCCATCCAGTTTTGCAAGAGAATTTACACACTCTAGTTTGCATCAAAGCAATGCAACTGAATCTTACCTAATTTCCTCCAGCACAAACAAATCAACTTGATCGGTGGAAGAACAATGATAAAAGTGTTTTGCTAGAAGAAAGATGAAGGAAATCCTACCAGTGTCTGATGCCATCAGCTGTGAGATAAAAGCTCCACTTTAAAAGGAAACCTAATAGTCTGTCTTTGCACATATACACAGTGGAGACAATTTACAAAATCTTACAACTTACAGAGATGAAAGCTATGTCAATAGATTGAAAGCTTTGTTGTCATTGTTTTATTTTCATTTCTAAGTTGATGTGACACTAGGAATTATGATCACTAGGGTAGGTGACCTAATCAAGAAGAGAGACCTCAGCTTGCTAGTGTGAAGTGGGTACCAGCTTACAAAACAGCGTTCATGGAGGGCTGCTCCTTTTTCTAGGTGAGTCATCATTCTGTTCTCATCTCAGATGACCTTTTTCCAAAACAACTCAAGAGAATGTAACCAAGAACACTTGAAGAACCTGAATGTCAATCACTTGATGTTGCACACTGATTCAAAAGAGATTATCATTTTAATCAATGGAGAATCTCCAGTAAGTATGATGCCCATGAGAGACCAAGTGGAGAGAATGACACACTTCATAGTTGGTGTTTGGTTTCAATGTATAATATGTTGACAATTAAGTTAGTCTAGGTGAGTGCAAATGTGTTTTGTTCATGCCTGTAAATTGTCTCAAGGTTTCTTAAAATTCTAGCAAACGGGACGAAAACTCGCTTGTCATCAGAGCAAAAAAGCATTGCTGATATTTATGCCAGACTTATTTTCTTCAAAATACTTGATGCATACTTCTATTAGAATCATGCACAATTTTCATAAGATAGGTGCATTACTTCTCACACATTGATACCCCTCCTCATGTATTTTCCCCCAATTTTGTTCCCCCAGTCCCCTCCCTTGAGCAGGAGCTAAACATTTATCAAACAAAAGTAATAAAAATTTATTAGGAGAAGGGAAAGGGAATAACAAAATTGTGAGACAAAGGACAAAGGATGAACCAATGCAACTGTGATACTCACAAGACACTATGCTGGAAATGGGAAAAAGAGAATCATGGGGGAGGGAAAATGAGTGAAAACAAAGGAAGGGGTTATATTGTCTAACAAGAAAATTACTAATTATCTTACTGTGTAATTGTAAGTCCTCTGTACAGCCCCCTTACAATTAAGTTAAATTAAAAATCTAAATGACAAAACTAGTAATATGGTTATATTAAAAGGTAAACGTTGTATATACTATATCATTTAATTGATGAACAGAAAAAGCATGATCACTTTCACAGCAACAAATTAAAAGTAGCCCTAATGTTTACAAATATGAGAAAAAATGTATTATATCAATGTACTGTAATATTTTACTTAAACATACTGGATGAATTTAATCCCAAAGTATCATTTTATTTTATTGCCAGTCCTGGGCCTTGAACTCAGGGCCTGGGCTCTGTCCTTGGGTTTTCTTGAGGCTAGAGCTCTACCACTTGACCCATAGCACCATTTCTGTCTTTTTGCTATGTATGTGGTATCGAGGAATTGAACTTGAGTCTTCGTGCATGCTAGATAGGCAAGCACTCTACCACTAGGCCAAACTCCCAGCCCTCAAAGTATCATTTTAAATATAACAGTATTGACTGGAAGTGACATGTACAATATAAACGCATTTAAAGGTATAAGATTAGCTCAATGATTTCTTGCTTGAATCTGATGTCTACCTATCTTCTCATTTATTTACTTTTCATCTCAGAAATATGTGGATCCTCACTGGGTTGTTACCTATGAAGTCATACATATATACATTATATATAATAAATATATGTGTATCTCTATATGCATGTATACAAATATCTTACATATCCTACTTATGAGTATATATTATATCAATATAATATTATACATAGAAAATATATTCTTTATAGAGGATAAATTAATCACCAAAAAAAATCCAGAAATGGAGCTGTGGCTCAAGAGGTAGAGCACTAGCTTTGCCAGCAGAAGCTCAGAGACAGTGCCCAGTCTATAAGTGCAAACCAGCTAACGAGCGAATACCCTCAGCCTTCCTCCATACACACACACCTGTCCAGCCTATGAAGAAGATGGCAGTTTAAAAAAGGCAAAATTATAGGACAGAGGTAATTGTGATTGTGTGTGTGATTTAAGAACCTGGATTAGGATAAATTACAACGGTAAATAGTTATAGACAAAGTTTGATCATTAGCACCACTGCCTCTCTTGCATTCTAGGTAATAGAATATTGTACTTGAATTAAGGTACTAGCTGACAACATCCTTTGGGACTCCAGAAAACAAAACCTGCTTAAAAAAAGGTGTCTTATATCCCTTGTTTCTCACGTTTGTTTCATGATAGACCATCCAGTGGAGCAGTTTCAGCAAACAGAGATGATGTATCTGGGTGCTTCTGGCAAATCCCATGACTTCTACAGCTGCCCTTCTCTCCCTTCTATCTGAGGCTGCTGATATGAGGGCCATTCCACAAAGAATGAGATACAGGGACCTGGACAGACAATTCTATCCCCTTCCTTTGCTCATATATAAAATATGACATGTTCTTCACTTCACTATAGACATAAGGGACAGTGAAAAAGATAACTACCATGTCACAAGTTCAAACCAAGCTTCTCTTCATCATTTATTTCAAATGTATCTGCACAGGGTCACATTATACTAGCTCCACTGTAACACATTTTATTTAAATGTTTACTGTGTTGCTATTATAATTTCCTGGTTTGGCTTTCAAATGCATACTGCTTGACAGAAACCTTTACTTCCACATGAATATGATTCTGTATGAATCTTTCATTGTGATGTTTAATGTCAATTAAATGTTCAGGAAAATTAAAGCATTTTGGATATTTGCATAAAAAGAGAATGCATGGGCCTGCATACAAATGTTCCTTCTTTCCTTTTAAGAAACATTTTTCTAAATTGCAAAAATGCGTTTTGCTGATTTATTCTAAAAAATTTGAATTAATTCTTTACAACCACTGGCACGATCTTGCATTTCAAACATTATTAAATATTTTTAATGCTGAAAATGATTTCCGTTTTTTCCAATTAAAATTGGAGTTGAATCAAAAAGCTACATATCATATTTAAAGTTTATGATTATTCAAACAAATGAATTATTAGCAATCTATTTAATTGCATGCATAATTTATATAAAAATGGTTAGAAATATTTCTAGACATTGCTTAAATGCTTTCAGACTTTTGTGGTTATTTTGTAATAACTATTTTCTGTTGGAAAATATTGTTATTTAATGTAGAACTATATTATTTAAGTTTATTATATATACCAGGATTAATAGTATTCCCCTCAGAACTTGAAATCACTAAGATTTATACAAACTGGTTAGCACTTTGGCTTTTTTCCTTATAAGGCCAGAGTAATTTGAGAACTCTTGATACAATGGCTAGTACAACACTTTTTGCTCTTTTAACCACCTTGATAAGTTGTTCTTATCAATTTGATACATTCTTTTATTTTCCATTTTTTATTGTAATTAATAGAAGGGTCACATTATATTCACCAGATAGAAGGCATATTACTTCACATAGATTGATACCCTTTCTCATGTCTTGGTTAGCAATTTGATATATTCTTATGAGAAGGATTTTGTAGGCCTGTTCACAAGACCATGATGGATAAGAATCATTTACCTTGATTATTCTGGGCATCTATGATATTATGATACATACTTAATACATCTTAACAAAATATCCACAGCCTTACTGAGTAGACAGAATTAGTGTGTGTGTGTGTGTGTGTGTGTGTGTGTGTGTGTGTGTGTGTGTTTGTGTTTGTATGTTGTCATGATTAGATCAGAACTCAGAGCCTTGTTGCATTGGGTAGCTAGGTACTCTACCACTTGAGCCACACACATTTTTCTTTAGTTTATTTCCAGATAGGTTCACAAATTTTCACCCAAATCTGACCTTGAACTGTGACCTTCTTAGTTCGTATCCCCACATAGCTGACATATTGTTATGTCCCTTCCAGTACAGCTTGATTTTTGAGATAGAGTTTCCCCATCTCTTTGGCCAAGAACAGACTTGACCTGTGATGATGATGATGATGATGATGATGATGATGATGATGATGATGATGATGATTGCCAATCCTGGGGCTGGAACTCAAGATCTGGGCACTATCCTTGAACACATCTTGCTCAACTAATGCTCTGCCTCTTGAGCCACAGCTCCACTTCTGGCCTTTTCTGTGTATATGGTAGCAAGGAATCAAATCTAGGGCTTCTTGAATGCAAGGCAAGCATTCTACCACTAGACTTCACTCCTAGTCAATGAATTGTAGTTTTTATAGCTGTACTTCTTACAGAGGTAGAATTTACAGACATTCCCTACTATGTTTGACTATGTTTGGTCTGGGGAAGTTTTTTTAAACTGGAGAAAAAAACTAGAATGTGTCCATTCTTTTTTTTCTTTTTTTTTTTTTTGCCAGTCTTGGGCTTGGGCTCAGGGTCTGAGCACTGTCCTTGGACTTTCTCAAGGCTAGAGCTCTACCACTTAAGCCTCAGCACCACTTCTGGCTTTTTTTTCTATGTATGTGGTACCGAGGAATCGAACCCAGGTATTCATGCATGCTAGGCAAGCACTCTACCACTATGCCAAACTCCCGGGCCAGAATGTGTCCATTCTTAATTTAACAACTAACACAAGCATTCCTCTATTAGTCAGATAGAACCCCAGATAGTGAGTATGGTTGATATTATGTGGCACTGAAGTAAACATTTCCCTTTGATCTTTCAGCAAGCAATCTGTGGTTTTCCTTTAGGTATGAATAAACTTACTCATTAATACAAATACTTTGGTCCAAAGAGGTGGGGATATATCCTAATTAATAACTGACAATACTTAAGGAATTTCTAATTTCTTTTTTAAAAATAACTAGGGTTATTTTTCCAAAGGAAAGTATCAGGATAATTGGGGATTATTCCACCAGCAAATTTTGACATGATCATTTGTGATTTTCATGAGAGATCTAAGTGAAAATATAATAAGATGGCTCTTTTACTTCTCACAGATGATATTTCAGGGCAAGAATTGGTTCACTAAAATGATCAATTCAGTCATAAAAAATAACCAGAATGAAATGCTTCTTCTTGACCATATCCACTAAATGGATTTCCATGACTACAGAAGTTCAAACCGATGGGAAACAATCAAGGGTTATAGAGAGGATTTATCTACAATGATAGAATAAAATAAATAATTCTGTAAAATTAACTATCTCTGTTTGATGTAATAGAGGAGTCCAGAATGCCTCTGCCTTAAACTCATTATATGTTTCTTATGAGTGTTTGGTTATGCATGTGTTTATCTGAACTTAATTCTTCTTTTATTTGGTAATGATTCTTGATAGTCACAAGTATCAATTTGCACCCTTGGAGATTGAAAATAATTCTGTTAAGGGCCCTCCTTTGTCTAGACTGATCCTCTAGAGGCATTTGAGAAGCAAAATTCCGTGACTAGAAGCTGCAATGCTTTAATTTGTACCAACACATGGTATCAGAGATCATGAAAGCAATGTTTGCAGCCAATTAAACTTGCTACAAGCTAATGAAAACTGCCCAGAGAATTTCTCTTTGTAAATTAAAGACACGCAACAAAGATTGTCACCCGACTTGCTTTCTACTGGTTTTGTAGGGCATTCATAATTTTGGTTAGCAATAACTGTGAAGGGTTTACATGTGTGAAGGACAAATCACAGAGGGCATTGAGCTGAGCCAGCCTTTAGTGAAGCTGCTACCGAAGTTCCAATGCTCATTCCAAATATCTTCAAACTCATTAGGTTTATAAAATTGAGTTGCAAATCTCTGGAAAACATGGTTTATTAAGAGATGGCTAGAGCTTCCCTTTTCTAGCTGGGCAGAGGCCCTGCAAGGACACCATATCGTGCCCCAGGAGAATGCTGGCACATCTGCCAGCAGCCCAAGCCAGAATCAAGAAGTGCTTCTGAGTGTGAATGTATTATTAAAAATATTATTTTTGGACAGATGATCTTGGACATTTTCTTCAATATTTGCATCTTCCTAGATGCTGTCTTAGCCGTCTCTGATTTAGAATTGTTGAGCTAAAGCTTGATGGCAACTGATGGACTCTCCTTCTATGCACAAATGCCAAATATCCCAGCGCCTGACATTTTCCATTGTAGCCCATTGTTCTTTCTCAAGTAGCACATCTTTCATTGTGTTTCATGCATTGGGAGAGAACAGCCATTGGAAGAGGAGTTTGCTTAGTTTGGGCTTTCTTCCTTCCTATATTTTGCCTGTCCAAGTATGAAGACCAACAAAAGAGTTCCAGAAAACACTACCTTGGCTTCCAGAGGGTTAAGACAGATGGAGAGGTCCAGAAAACACTAGACTGGGAGGACAAAGTCCCTGAAGCAGCTAGGCTTAAAGCCATGGAGCCCAAGTCCAAGGCAGGTCAGATGCCAGGATTTCAAAGGTCATGTAAAGATCAGCCAAAAACAAATTCCAGTAGAAGCCAGTTCAGGTGTCAGCAGATTTCTCACAGAGAGCTCAGGGAATGCTTTAGCTCTGGAATATGTCTGTGTCAGCCTTATCCACATTAAAAGAGTTGGAGGAAGAAGAGGCCACAAAGGTAACTGAATGATACCATTCGAGAAAGAGAAGAAATGTTAAAGGCAGAATGTTTTGTTTGCTTTAGGAATAAGCAAGTCCTGTCTCTGTGCTTATTTCTGTATTCTTAGATTAGGATTATCAAAAGAAATTCTCTTGAAGATAAAAAGTTACAATGAATCAATTGTACATCTTATCTAAGGGCAAATGATTTTGCTGTTGATGTTCACCTAAGGATGTTACTAAGGAATATTTGAATATATGTAAATATATTTAACAGAAAATCTTCGCTAAAAAGTGTATAGTTCTTTGATATTTGCTATAAATATTTTCAGCTACATTTGCCATGCTGTAGATCCTAGAAATATGAGTTTCTTAAACTGAATATTGCAGATGGCACTAAGCAATGTCATAAAAAATTGTAATACAAAAAAGGAAGGAAAGGAAGAAAAATAGAAGGGAAGAAAGGAAGGAAGGAAAATGGAAAAGAAGAATGGAGCAAGGAAGGAAAGGAAAGAGAAATAAGAGGAAGTATACAAAGCAAACAAATAAGGAAAGAAGGAGTGAAAGATGAGGAAAAGAAAGAACAAATAAAAAACAAACAAAAGAAAAGAAAAGAGCAAAACAGACCATATAGGAAGAGAATAGCAGCATTTGACTATGAGCAAACAATACACACTTGCAAGACCTCAGTTTAGCTATGTCAAGGAAAACTTACTATAAACTCTATGTAGTTATAAAAAATAGCTGTTTTCATAAGATGAAACTGTGAAAAAATGTACTTGTTTATCCTCAAAAATATTTCTCTAAAATTCCCCATTTTAAGAGTTAGCCAGGGGAATAATGTCATTTTATTGGTCATGATAGGACTAACAGTACTCTGGTTTTTCATTGGCTCTGACCCAAGCCGGGAATTTCCTAGATAAGCTAAGCTTGTCCTTGAATCAAAGACATTACATAAATTGTAGCTTGGAATGTTTACGTTTCCTTTTGTATTCAGTGACCTCAGAACTTTTTCTGTATGGTTCTATCACAACACTTGAATGGTTTTTTTTTCTTTTGTTTTGTCTTATTAGTGAAAACCAATAACATGTTAATTATATAATTAAAAATATGACAAGAAGAAATAATAAATAATGGCAAAAAATGAACTCATTTACCAAAGGCATAAACAGATATGAGTGCCTTAGGACAAGAAAACAAAAGCCATTAATGAACATTTCATAGGAAGCAAATTATAATTTGCAGAAGGTATGCATAGAGCTCTCATTCTTTATCTCCTGACAGCAGAGAACAGTAGAAAGCCTTCTGGTAGGCTGGCATACTGCCTCCACCAGGCCTCACCGTGGTCGAGTGATCCCTTCCCAGCAAGCCGTGCCTTAATGCATGTCATAGGGGAAGCAAATCTACTTTATATTTAGAGGCTGTCCTCTAAAGAAAGAAGCAAATGTGGAAGGCTCTAATCAGACCTTGAAAGTATTTCACAAAACCTATTTTAGTCTCTAAAGGAGGTCCTTGGTAAACTTGATATTTATATGTATCAAATACAACATAGGGACATCTTTGGGTTTCCTTATTTTTTTAAGTAGTTTTATTTTATAAACTGATTGTTGGACAAAAGGAATACAATTTAACTTGCCCAATTATATGCCCAATTCTTCTTGATCAGAATCACTCCTTTCAGTCATTGTCACTCATCTGATGTGTTTCTTATTCCCTCCAGACACATTTTTATTATTTCCATTTTCATCATCAGGTATGCAAATTGAGTATTCTGACTCTTTGTACACTGTCTTAAGGTAGGTTTTGTTTTGTTGTTTGTGCCAATACTAGGGCTTGAACACAGGAGCTGGGAGCGATCCCTTAGCTTTTCTGCCCAAGACTAGTGCTCTACCCCTTAAAAAATGACTCCACTTTCAGCTTTTTGGGGGATAACTGGACATAAGAATCTCAAAAGTCTTTTCTGCCCAGGATAGTTTTGAACCATGATCTCAGAGCTTATCCTCTTGAGTAGGTAGGATTACAAGCATGAGACACTGGCATCCTTCTGTATTTTATTAAAATAAACATATAAACCTGATAAACTGAAAAATTTTATATACACATCCTTATCAAAAATGAAGTGCCCATGCCCTTAGCATTATGGAAGAGAAAGTGAAATTTGCACTGATAATTATTCTGTTAGACATTTTATATGTATTATTTTTATAATCATGATAATATTATATAAAGCAGTTCTGTATACTCATGCTAGAGGTGATTATATCCTACTCTCTGATAATGTTTCATAGAAAGAACAAAATGGTTATACAGCTTAAACATTGTAGACATAGAGTTCAGTGCAAGTCAGAACCCACACTCCAGCCTCTTTCTAGGAGCCTTATAAATGTAAAAGCCAAAAACAATTCTCACATATTATCTAATAATGGCAACATGGCACCTCCTCCTTGGCAACCTTGCCTGAAGCTTTGAAATAAACCTTTCCAACAATAGTTATGAGCTGGCTTTCATTGTTCAAACATAATTAACTCCAAAATCATAATTACTATAATAAAGCCAGCTGGGGAAAGGAAGACTTAAACTTACTTAAATTCAGTATGTACGTATAAGCAATCCTCTCCTGGCATACCCTCTCTTGCTCTGTCTCCTCTAACTTCCCCTCTCTCTCTCTCTCTCTCTCTCTCTCTCTCTCTCTCTCTCTCTCTCTCTGTCTCTCTCTCTCTCTCTCTCTCTCTCTCTCTCTCTCTCTCTGTCTCTCTCTCTGTCTCTCTCTCTCTGTCTCTCTCTGTCTCTCTCTCTGTCTCTCTCTCTGTCTCTCTCTGTCTCTCTCTCTCTCTCTCTGTCTCTCTCTCTCTCTCTCTCTCTCTCTCTCTCTCTCTCTCTCTCTCTCTCTCTCTCTCTCTCTCTCTCTCTCTCTCTCTCTCTCTGCCTCTCTGCCTCTCTGCCTCTCTCTGTCTCTCCTTTCTCTTTCTCTCTCTCTTTCTCTCCCCCCTCCCCCGCTCTTCTCTCCCCTCTTCTGCTAAGCTACAAAAGTGAACACCTACAGGAAATACTTCAGTAATAAAAAGGATAGGTGAATAAACTGCAGTATTTTCAATGGATTTGTTGAAACAAACTATTGAAGAAATGGAAGGGCTATAGCATGGATAGATTAAAGTATACAAGGGAAATGATAAAAAAGTAAAGTAGTCCATATGTAAAATTAAGGTTGTCTATCTGTTTTATAACCTAATTGAAGATTTTATGACTGTTTTGATGATGTAAATAGATTATTTGGCTTTGGACATAGATTTTTTTTTAATACTACTACACGTTCACATCTAACTATAGTCTTCATCTGGAAGAACAGTGCTCAGAACTCAAGTGCTAATTGTTTTCCAAATAATTGTAAATAAGAAATAATGACAATCAAAAGGAATTTAATGCTCTGGTAATTCATTAATTTTTCAGGATATTTTAAGGATTTTTAGTAAACAGATCAGAGGGATTTCTTTCATATCATAGGTTGAGGGTTATATATTTGTGAAGGCGTTAGTTGTAATGACAGTAAGCTTTAAGAAGTAGATATAGATTACTGAAACAGACGATAATAAACAAAGGGTGAGCCTTGAAGAAAGCTAAAAATGAACCTATGGTGGCACAAAATGGTTGAGCTCTAGCCCTGAGCAAAGGAGCCCAAGCCTTGAGTTCAAGTTCCAAGTTCCATAATGGAAGAAAGCTGGGAGGAGGAGGGAGAAGGAGGAGGAGGAGAGAGAAGGAGGAGGAGGAGGAGAGAGAAGGAGGAGGAGGAGGAGGAGGAGGAGGATGAGGAGGAGGAGGAGGAGGAGGAAGAAGAATAGGAAGGGGAGGAACAGAAGGGATGGAGGGGAGGGGGCAGGGAAGGGGAGGAGTAGGGAGTAGGAGAGGGGTAGGTAAACTTCTTATGATAAAGAGTCATAGAGCTGTAGGTCAGTAGTATTAGAAATGACAAAGGAAAAAACAAATGATTGAAACAACAACATTATACCGGCTAAGATTGTGGCTGGGTTCCATTCCTGGGTATCACATACATACACAGAAAAATGCCAGAAATGGTGCTTTGGCTCAAGTGGTAGAACAGTGCTTGCCTGTCAATGCCCAAAGGCAGTCCTCAGGCTCTTAGTTCAAGCCCCAGGACTGCACAAAGCAAAAAAATAAACAAACAAACAAAAAACAGAATCAGTAATGCCCTATACTAGGAATACAAGATATACTATGTCAAATAATTCTATGATTATTTTGAATGAGTTGACAAATGGAAGAAGTAACATTTCAGAAGTATCACACATTGAATTATTTGTTGAATAAAAGCAAGCCCTAACATAAAAGTCTAAAAAAGTAACAATGACCATTTTATGCTGTCATTTTGTTGATTCACTAATCTTTCACATAAAGCCATAGACCCAAGAATATATTCAAATTCTCCTTCAAATCTTAATATTAAACTTTTTAAATGAATTCAATACACTCTAACCAAGCATTCAGAAGTTTGGTGACTACAATGGCAAGAAAAGAAAAAGAAAAAAAACCCTAACAATTGTTTACTGATTTCAAGGGTGCAAAATCATAATTGAACAAACATTTCTCACATTAAAATATATTTTACAAATCCCTTAGACTGAAATGATTAAGACAGGGATGTACATAAGGGAAAGTTAAGTTACATGTGATATATGAAGGCCACATATATGTACTTAAATATAAAAATATAAATATTATATACAGGAATTATATTCATATTAAGTAAAAAGAGTAACAATGCAGCTTTTAGAAAAAATATTGGCAATCATGCCATATCTCCATTTTGAATCAAGTTTGAAAGCCTCAGATATTGATGTTTTGATATTCGATTTCATGGCTTCAGGAATCAGAATTAGAAGGTTCTAGCTACACAATCTCTTAGCACAACATGAGAAAATCATATGTCGATAATATAGTTATTATTTTTAAAGTTGGAATAATAAAAATATAATTATTTTTCCTCTGTTTCCCTTTGGGATGGGTTTATTGATCCTTCCTATGTCATGAAATTGAATGCCTCTCTTTGTGATTGTGTGTGTGTGTGTGTGTGTGTTTGTGTTTCCAGATATCTGTGTATCTATTTATAGTAGTTAAAACCTTTTTCTATTTTCTTAATTTGTGAAATTCAAAAATAATCAAAAATTTAATCCATTGATTAAATACATGTTAAATAATGTGCATAGCACCATGCAGATCTACAAAGAAATTCCTTGCAATGAAATTAAAAGCAGTCAATGTTTCAAAATAGAAATAAGACACATTTTCATTGAAAACATGAGGAAGTAGAGAATTGAATATTTGGTCGATTTGGTAGATTTATGCACTGTTCTTCCTCCTAAATGTCATCTAATGTAAAACTTCTAGAAATTAACCTTTTCCTCATGTCTAGTTTGTGTGTGTAAATCAATGATTAAAGTGGTAAAAGAATAACAACATATTTGATTTGCTTATCCATCTTACATTTATTTAAACCTGGTAATATAACTATGGTCAAATAGTTTCCCTATTTTGACATTTAGGTTCTCAGTACATGAGCATTTGTCTATAGTACTTTTCATTATACTCTTCACTACATTGGATCCTTGTCAGATGGAGCTTTTGACTTGAATATTTTCCTGTCAACCTTCTACTTTATTTCTGCATTTATTATTTCTTTCTTATTTATTCATTCTTTCACAGTCCTGAGGCTTGAACTCAGGAACTGGTCACTGTCCTTGAGCTTTTCAAGGCTAACACTCAACCATTTGAGCCGCAGCACCACTTCTGAATTTTTCTGCATATGTGGTACCCAGTAATTGAACCCAGGGCTTTGTGTATGCTAGGCAAGAACTCTACCACTAGGCCACGCTTCTGGCCCACTGTCAAACATCACTTTAGGTGCTTCCTAACCGGATGCTCTAGTCTATTACCAAGCACTCTCTGCATTGAATAGATAACCAGGAATCTAAGGTAAACCATATCACTGCAATAGTAAGTTTGCTTTGGAAAAATGTTCAGATTTAAACTTCTTCCTCTAATGACAGGGTGAATAGTGAGAGAAAGAACTCTGATAAACATGAGCAAGACTATCTAACAATGATTTTTCAAGCCTGTTCTGATACACATGCCTACATATACCCACAGTAAAATATTCAGATTCTTTCTAGGATTTTTGGTCTTTCTCTACAAGCAATATGTAACTGAAGATGCACTTCAAGTGGTAAAGCACCAACCTAAATAAAAAACAACAGTAACAAAAAAATAAGAGTGTGAGGATCTGAACCCTCAGCCTAATATTGGTAGAGAGAAAGGAAAGTGGAGGACAGGGGAGGTTAGGGGAGTGGAGAGGGAAGAGAAGAGGAGAGGATAATTTATCACAAACAATTCAAATGTAAAATTAAAGCACAATGAAAGGGTCCTATTATGTGAAATTTATATGAGCCTACAGAATTAATCCAGTTTTAGAGTACCTCTCAAAAGCAATGGGTGAAAGTTTGATACCAAATTTAGTAATGATGGTTGTTTTTTTATTTAGGATCAATACTTTCAGCAACAAAAGAAAAGATACATAATTGGGAATATATCAAACTAATAACCTGTTTCACATTAATGGAGAATAATGAACTGAATGTTTTTTTAGATTTTTTTATTTTAATTAGTAAAAGGGTTACATGATATTTGCCAGATAAAAGGTACATTAATTCACATACATTGATACCTTTTCACATGTCTTGGTACCCGTTTCCCTCCCCCCCCACACCCCCCACCCGTCTTGGTTTTCCCCCCTTCCCTATCAAATTTCAAATATCCAAATACAAATAAATTCAATATATCAGATAACAAAGTGAGATACTATACCAATATGAGATAACCAAGGCACAGCAAAGGAGATGAGAGACAACATAGTACATTAAGGACAACAATCATTCATTATATGGCTTTTGTTTCACTATCCTGGAGGTCCTTTCAATTAGCTTCACATTATATGTCCTTATGTATCAAGATTGAACTGAATGTTTTAAAGGCGCTTAGGGATCAAGAGACAACATTTGAAAACCATTTATCAAATAATGAGTTTCTTTTAAAAAGATACAAAGAACACAATTCACTAGAAAAACATCTTTTTATTGAACTTAATGAAAAGATTTTCAAATAGTCAAAGGATTTGAGTAAATATTTTTCAAAAAATGAAAGAAAGAAAGAAAGGAAGGAAGGAAGGAAGGAAGGAAGGAAGGAAGGAAGGAAGGAAGGAAGGAAGGAAGAAATTCAAGTTGACCAACAGTGCTTAGTAAAGCCAATCCCCAGGGAAATGCATGAGGTATCATCTTAAATTTGTAAGAATAATGTCCACAATTTAATGTCACTCTGCTCCGTATTTTACTTGACCTCAACTTTTAATAAAAGTTCCATAATAGAGATTTGCAATAGAGCAAAACCTTGATACAAAAGGCCATAATGTAGGACGCTATTTAAAAAAAAGCTTTTGCTATTTAAAAAAAAAGAATTTATTTTGTGCCCATTTTGATCTCTGGTTATTTCATGGGAAATTTTTCATGCTTTGTCTTACCTTAACATACTACTCTAATTCATGTTGATATGTCACGTGTAGTTTGTTATGTATTGTCTCTTTTTGATTTCACAGCATCTATGAAAATGGAAGTCCTGGGTTTTTTTTGTGGGTCATGGGGCTTGAACTCAGCCTGTTCACTGTCCCTGAGCTCTTCAGCTCAAGGCTACCACCCTACCCCTGGGCCTGGGCACTTTTCCTGAGCTCTTCAGCTCAAGGGTACTGCCTTACCCTTGAGCCAAGCCCCACTTCACATTTTCTAGAGGTTAATTGGAGATAAGAGTTCAGGTCCTTTCGTGCCCAGGCTGGCTTTGAACCTTGATCCTCAGATCTCAGCCTCCTGAGAAGCTAGGATTACAGGTGTGAAACACTGTGCCCAGCTTGGAAGTTTTGTTTTTGTTTGGTTGTATTTTTCTACTGACTCACGGTGCCTCATTTTCTTTTATTGTTTTAATTAATTTTCATGTAAGTCATGTTTCTTTGAAACTTTCTCTGAAAGTTTTTTGAAACCTGGGTTAAAAGTCAATTTTTCCTGAGACTTTGTGATTTCTTTGCCATGCCCTCAGAAATATTACCAATATGGAAACAAATTTATATAGCTTTTTTAGCACTAGTTATTTGAACTTGGGGCTAAACTGGCATCTCCAGTCCTACTTGTTACTGGATATTTTTCAGAATGTGGTCCTGTTTTTTTTCCAGAGCATCCCTGATTCTGGTTTCTTTTAAGCTTCCAGTACTGCTTGGGGGTGAGGGAGTTGGGTGGGGGTTACTTGCACCCTTGTCTGAGTTCTTTCTGTGGAAATGGAGTCCCACAGAGTTTTCTTCTTGGGCTGGCCTTAGCTCACCATCCTCCCAGTCTCAGCCTCTTATGAATCCTGGGTGACAAACATGTGCCATTGTATTCAGCTGGAGTTAGAGGAGGGGGTTCTCCTGAACTTTTCTTCCCTAGGAAGCCTAAAGTAGAAATGTTCAAATTGTCAGCCTCCCAGAGAGCTAGAATAATAGGCATAAGCCAAAAGCCCCTCATCTGTGAAATTTCTAGTTAGACTTCCTGAGGTAAGCTTGAACAGAGGACAATATACTTCACCTTTACTGTCCTAGATCACAAGGTGTGTGTTTGTGTGTGAGGACTTGCTTGAATGTGTTACCTCTCAGACCCAGACTTCATGGCTATTGTGCTTGCATTTTCTTTTTGATGGGTTTCCATTTTCTTTTTGTCCCTGTTGGTTAGCTTTGCATCTAACTATGCTTGGAGAGTAATCCTCTAAGGCTATCATCAAAACCTTTGCAAGAAGCCATGGTTACAATACTTATTTTTGTTTCTGAAATCAACAGATCAGATACATATTAGATCCATCATTTTGTATTTGCCCAGCATTTTAGGTGGTTATCTCAAATTGAATGTAAGTGTAATTTCCCACAATGGCTACTGTTCTTTATCTATTGCAAAATTAGTGATTTACCAACTCTTTATTGGTATAATTTAACACGTTAAGATTTATCAATGAAAGGTCATTTCGCTGGCAATATTTGACAAGAAAACAAAAGCTATTTTGGAGAGGGGTTAGTTTCAATATTTAGAACAGATTTTTTCCCAAAAAGTGGTAGAAGTATCAATAAAACCTGTAATTATTTGATGTCTGAATGGTTTGCCTCTGGTATGAGTAATTTTATATTTAATGTGAGCATTTGAATTGTGTCAGCATTTGAAAATATGGCCTCAAACAAAAGACTATTTATTCCTGGTGAATAAAACCATACAATTATTTTGGGCCCTGAGGATGATCATGACGTTTTAGTTTTTACCTCTCAACAATATTCAGAGGTAGAAATTTTATTTGCAAAGTATTGCTAAAATACATTGATCATACATTTTCTTAAGATATCACCAGTTATATTTATTTCTCCATTAAAGACCCAAAATCTAATCAGTTGAAGCAATATGTCAAGCCAAAATTACAGTAAGAACTAGGTGAGTCTTAGTTTTAGAATCTGAACACATCCCATGTCATATGATCATAACCAACTAACTAACAGCTACAGTATACTGACTACAAGTTATTTTGCTGGAACTTTATAGACATTCAATAATCAGAAGAAATCTCTTGCAACAGAAACATTTCTATTTTATAGATGGGAAAAATTATGGTCTGTCGGGGTTTTTAGTCCTTTGTCCCTCATGACCTGCAAGAGGGATAGAGAGAACACCCCCCAAACAGGATGAGCCAAGAGAGGAAGGGTAGGCTGACAGCCCCCAGTCCTCCCTTGTCCGAGGTCAACTAAATGCAACAGGGAGACCCATCAAGGCAGGAACTCGTTTATTGAGGAAGTACAGTTAGCTAATATAGGATGCAGGAGCCAATCAGCACAAGGGTGGGCAGGGCAGTGGGTGGTAGGTAAAGAAGGGGAATCAGGTGCTGTCCAAGAGGGTGGAAGTGTTGGGGCCAGTCCCAGAGGTAGCCTTACTTTACATCACAAACAACAGTCAAGCCTTCCAACCAGGTGACAGGCAGTTTGGGTCCCAAAACCAGGAAATGAGCACTGGGCTGCAAGGTAGGCCTCCTTTTCTACAGCATAGATTTCTATTTCCCTGATGTGAGGTGCCCTACAATGGTCAGTCCATTAAGCAAATAAGCTGTGCATGAAATACTCACACACTCCTCAAGTTCAGAGGAAAACACCTTCCTAAAGGGATTGTCTCATCACTGTCATAACTGTATCAACAGGGAAATCTTTGTTCATGTATTAGCAGATTTTTCTTCTTGTCATTTGTATTTTTTTTTTGCCCGTCCTGGGCTTGAGCTCAGGGCCTGAGCACTGCCCTTGGACTTTCTCAAGGCTAGAGCTCTTCCACTTGAGCCTCAGCACCAGTTCCAGCTTTTTCTAGTATGTGGTACTGAGGAATCACACCTGGGCCTTTGTGTGTGCTAGGCAAGCACTCTACCACTAGGCCAAACTCCTGACCCCATCATTTGTATTTTTAATGTATACCTTTTATTTTGAACCCATATTTAATTTACAAGTTATTACTTCCATTATGAGGAAAGTAATGTTAATGTCATAACTGCAAGTATGAGTTTTGTCTTAGGACTGAATAAGATTAAATCCTGGCAACATCTCTGTGTCTTTTGGGGGGTAAATTACCTTATCATTCTGCCTTTATTTTCATTAGCACATAAATCATAATATCTATATCATGTTGATTTAAGATGACATGTAAAGGAATTCAGAAAGGGCTAAGTAACTTTCAGTAAGTTTCATATTAATCTCATAAACTGCCTCCAGTACTCATCTCTTATCTTAGTTGTTTTCCTGTGAGCGTGAGAGGGGTATGTGTGTGTGTGTGTGTGTGTGTGTGTGTGTGTGTGTGTGTGTGTGTTTTGGTGCTTGAATCAGAGCCTGGGTACTGCCCTTACCTTTTGTTCTCCAGACTACTTGAGCCACAGTTTTACTTCTAGCTTACTGGTAGTTAATTGGAGACAGGAATCTTGACTCTTCCTGCCTGGATTGGCTTCAAACAATGATTCTCAGATCTCAGCCTCCTGAAAATCTAGGATTGCAGACATGAGCCATCAATACCTGGCTTACTTGTAATGTCTAAACTAAAAATTCTATTTTTTGACCAAGTATTATAATATGGATTTTCTTATGTGCTGTTGTGACTAAAGAGGTGCTTCTTTATTTTACAGTGTTTACATAACTGACAAAGACAGATTTGTGAGCTCTAAAGTAGTAATATATTTGCACATTGTAATTTTGCCTTAAAATATCCTTTTATGTATTTAATGTGAAGAATCTATCAAACACTGAAATTGTTGTTTGACACCCTTTCTGAACATAACTGTCTGTTCTTAGGAACTGTAGAACTTACAGCTTTCCCAAATGGGCTGTGGAACAAGAGGAAGGCAGTTCTAGGATTGTTCCATTCCATCTTCCCACACCAATGCAAGAAGTGAGTGATTGACTCAATACTGATTGTGAAATTTACAAGATGTAAACATAATAAATTTAGTGACAGGATAGCTTACTCTTTTTTTTTAACAGAAGGTGAGGTTTTGCCCATTCTTTAAAAAACACCAATAAACTTTCTTACTTTTATGTGTTATGGCAAAATCTTGATCAGCAGACAGTAGACAGTGTGAATTGATATATCATTATGTTATTACTTGCTGTTTTAATATTCCTGGGTTTATATTTTTCACTATAGTTTTAGAACAAATGTATTGATTTCCTTTCTATTGTAAAGTACACCTGTATTGTTCAAGAATGAAATGCTTACTTACTTACTTTCCATGATTGAAGCTGTGTTTTTCAGAAAGAAAATACACACTAAGTACTTTGAGTGATTACATAGACATGGTAAGCCTGCAGTAAATATCAATAATTCATACTTTCCCTCTAGTTAGTAATAGAATTAGCGAACTGAGTCGAATAAATTTGCCATCTCTCAAAACTTAAACTGGACTTGAACCTCATCTGTTTTTGTTAAGTGGAAGCTGGATTATACATTTTAAAGCAGGAATATGTTCCATTTGGGATAAGTCTGCGAAAAAGAAAGTCCTTGTAATACACATTTCCTTCTAAATTAGAACACTTGAAATCCTCAGTGGCTAGAGAGAAGTTAAACTAAATACTGCTGTGGATAGAAAAGCAACTGGTGTGTACTGAATTATGGACTATTTGTATACAGTGAAGTAAATTCCAGCAAAGACTTACTGAAAATGGGTGGTATAGCACATTCTAATATTGGCACTTTTCTATGCTCATTCTGAGGAAGCTAACTTTGTATTTCTAAATTGCATTTAAATTCAGTGAACAGTGAACAATTGTTATGTGAAATTCTAGTAAATTAATCTTTCAAATGTATCCAAAACTCCTTAAAGATTCATGCTAGGAGAGAAAATAAGAATGTTAATTTCATTTTTTCCTACCTGAAGAAGGTAAATAAACTGCTTAAACAAAAGTTAATTTTTAGGTTTCATTTTTATGGCTGATATCACTTTCAAAACTGTTCTTGAAAGCACAAGCTAAACATTAATTGGATCCAAAGGGGTAACTACTCTCAGAGATATTTGAATGTAATATTTTCCCAAGTAAAGAACTGAGGGGAAAGTATTTAAGAAAAGTTTCCTATTAAAATATTATTCTAACCTGAAATCAGATTACAATGAGATTCAGAAATCTGATTTCAGGCTGAAGTGTATGCTTCTCTTCTTCTTGGGCACCAAATGCAATAGTAATAAGACAGCCCCAAGCGGACAAGCGTATGTCCAGGCTGGCAGTCCAGAAACCAATGAAGCATTTACTGTCTAGGAGATGGAAAGAAAAGTAGGACTGGTGACTCCGTGCCTACTTGTAAAGCCAGCGCCCCGTCAAAGGACAACAGGCAGAGAATGAATGTCAAGTCAGCACGTTGCTCTGAGCCAGAAAGCAGAAGAAGTTCAGGCATGTGAGGCGAGAGGTGCAGTTCTTTCATTCTGGACACTGCATTATCATCTCAAAGCCGATCTGAACTTGCTCTCTGGAGTGAAGAGGTGTTACAATGGTGAAGCTCACTGAACCAAGGGAGACTGCCTGCGGTAGCTCAAGTGTCTCTGTCCCTGAAACACCCCACAGGAGAGGATGGATGAGGCCTGGGCCACCCTGGCCTGCCCCTGGGGGAACTGGTGCCCAGAAGCCTCAGCACTGCCCAGGCTTCCATCACAGAAGCTTCTGTTTCATGTGATGCCTGCAGGAGAAATTTTTCAAAGGTTCTCAGTCCCCAAGCAGATCAAAGCAAACCAGCAAAATCACGGGGAGGAAACCCCACAGAGGTTTTTTGGTTGTTGTTGTTTTGTTTTTTCCAGGAATGCAGATCCTCACTGCCCCAGGAAAAGAAAGAGCTCATAGGACAGAGTGCAGAGGATTGAAAAGAGCAGTTTTGAAAGGAAGAACAATGGTGCTCAATGGTAAAGGTGGAAACAACAGCTTTAGTCATTTTCTGAGATGACACAGAGTAACTCAATGCTGTTTGGTGCCTGGAACCCTGGCAGCCTTCGTGGGCATTAAAAGAGTGCCATACAAGAAAAGAGGGTTGCAGAGAGCTGCACCAGAATCTGAGGACTATCTTCCTACATTCAAGACTGGTGGCATTTATCCAATACAGACTGATTTATCCAGTCACACTTCTTTCCTCCTCCTTACATGGTACCCTTTTGTTCTCAATGTGGAAAGCTCCACAAGGAATAAATGTTTTTTTATGCAAAAAATATTATTCTAGTTTTATTCATTCACTAAATACTAACTGGTGACCAGGGACTAAGAATTATTGGTAACATAATGAATGAAAAGACATTTAGTTACCACAGTTATTATGGTAGATCTGATGCATCTTTGAAAATAATTACTCAGAATAAATAATTTTAAAGCAAAATACAAGAATCAAGTAGTGGACACTTCATTGACAAAGAACTATAGAACTGGCGGGTAATGATGGGAGGAAAAATTGTTATAGAGCAAGGGACCCAATGACAGTGTTCAAAAACAAATATATCTTTACTTGACTTATGTCACTGAAACTCGTCTCCTTGTCACCTTTATCATAACACTTTTGAGTGAAAAAAAAAGAACCTAATAAATAATGGTGAAAATCTCTCCAATTCAAAGCCAACCTGAGCTACTGAGTGTAATTCTCTTCAAAAGAAAAAAAAAGTGGCATAAGTTCAAAAAGAAATCCTCCGAAAAAATAAATCAGAGAATTGTTTTGTGTCCTGGTTCACATGGTAATCCCAGCAAATTGGAAGACAGCAAATAAGAGGATTTCAACACTAGACCAACTGAAAAAAAAAAAAGAGAAGAAAAAGACTGTCAGAAAAAATAGATGGAGCAAAAAGGGATGAGAATGAGTTTCAAGTGGTTCCAGACTTTCTCAGAAAGCAAGGGGCATTGAGTTGAAACCACAGTACTGTAAAAAGAACACAAGAAAAATAGAAGAAACAGTGAGTAATTTTACTGGGCATATGAGAAGGATCCTTAATTATGGAAAAATACTTTCCAGATACTGCATAAAAGGATTCTCATGGATTTGAAGGGATGGAAAGGAGAACTTCAGGTGATGGAGAGATATGAAAATAATCTTTGATCTAGAAACAAAGCAAACATCAGAAAACTCAAAAGAGGCAAAGTTTCCAGAGTTAAGAAGATGGGGGAGAGAAGGGATATCAATGTTGGGGAAGTAATGTACTCACTACCTGAGGAATGTAGCTGTAACCCCTTTATACATTACCCCAACAATAAAATACAATTTAAAAAAAAACAGAAAAGTAAAACAAAAGAAAAGAAAAAAAAGAAGATAGAGGAGAAAAAGTCCAATTAAAGTTGGACTTTTCATGCACTAAGGGATACAAGTATGAGAACAGTAGCATCCTCATCCTCACCTCTACTATATTATCTCTAAAACTTAAGAAGAGTTTGACTTTAAGTGCTTTACCTTAAACTATGAACTCTGTAGCCATATATTCTGATTTATAAAAATGCTCAGTTTTAGATGTTTTCCATATCATGTTACTGAAATAACTCAGTAAATTTTCATTGGTTCTTATTTCTTACAATTTACCATTCTAATATACTTGTTTTTCTGTAATCTTGGGAAAAGAAGTCTTTCTTTCAAAGAGATCCATAACTTAAATTTCTAACATAGTTACTCAAATTTAGAAAATAACACCATTTTAACATCATATACACTTTAGAAAAGGAAAGGAACTTAAACCTAAAGTCTCCCAGAAGTCTTGTCATTGTTTCTATTTGAAAATGTGGTTTATATACACAATGAAATTCTATGCTGCCATTAGAAAAAAAAAATGACATTGCCCCATTCAAAAGGAAATGGAAAGACTTGGAAAAAAATCATATTAAGTGAAGCAAGCCAGACCCAAAGAAACATAAGCTCCATGATTTTCTTCATCTATAATAATTAGTATATGTCTAGGATAATACTAGCAGAAGCTCATAATAGTGCAATAGTTATTTACATACGAACATAAAAGATGATGCTAAGCACAATGAACTCCAAGGTATGGAAACAAGAGCCTTTTCTTTGTTTGTCTTTGTTTTTAATGGACTGTGTGAAGTTATTTCTGTTCTCTTTCAATTTTTTCTTTTGATTTATCCTCTGTAGTCACTGTATTTGTTTTTGGTCTCCTTTTCTTGTATATACATTTATCTGATTTAGGGAAGGGAAGGGGAACAACAAAATGGTGAAACAAAGAACAAAATGTGAACCAATGCAACAGTGATACTCACAAGACACTATAAAGGAACTGTCACCCCAACTCCCTGAGACGACAAACCTGCCTTGATGCCAGGTCTGGAATGATCAAAATTGCTTTCTTTTGTTTTCTTTCCTCTGGGATGAATGGGGAAAAGTAACTTTTGGCTTTGTCAAAGATAGAAATTAACAAGGATGGCTCTTGCCACTAATAACTTACAGGAAATGAAGTGTGAACTAAACTTTGGTCCAAAGGTAAATCTTGATTTTACAAGAAGTAGAGGGTAGAGGGATGCAAGCAAGGGATTAGGGAGAAAGAAAGAAGATAAAATCCACAAAGAATGAATTATTGACTGAAATGCAGCTAGACGCACTGTGGAAATAAATTGCACTGGGATTTTCTCACAAAGACTAAGAGACAAGACTCCTCTTCAGACATAGGCTAGAAAATACAGAAAGTGACTATAGTGAATTTTCCTAACATGTCATTTTGGCAGTGGTGGTTGGGTTATTAGAGGGATAAATCTAGGTTATCTAGAATTATATTAGTGTACGTAAAACAAAAACAAAAACTAACATTTAGAAAGAAGCTTAGGTATCATCAAGTAGGGCCAAGAGGAGCATGATTAGGGTTTAGGACAGAACACAACCCATCCAGAATGTAAAACATGTTTATCACATCATTATAGATCTTAGAGTACAGTTTTGAACTTCGTTATTGTCTATTGGCAATGTAGTCAATGCCACGAAAGATGTTTATTTTTATCCACTTTTTATCCTCCCCAAATTGTGTATTCACTATATACACATGTGGTTAGAAATGGAAAATTGTTGAGATAGATAAACTCTATTGTCACACAAAATAAAATATGCAAACTTCCAAAAAGAGCATTAAAAAATAAACTGGGCAATTCTAGCTTGTTAGGAGGCTGGTAGCAGAAAGATTGCAGCTCAGAACTAGCCCATATTGAAAAGTTTATGAGATCCAAACAAAATGAAAGCCAGGGAGGGGGGGGCCTGGCTCAAGTGGTAGTGTGCCGGCCAAATCAGAACAGTGACCTGAGTTCAACCCCCAGTACTGTCAATAATTAAATTAAAAGATTAAAATAATGAATATAAATCGGGCACAGTGTCTCATGCCTGTAATTCTAGCTACTCAGGAGGCTGAAAACTAAGGATTGTGGTTCAAAGCCAGACCTGGCACTAAAGTCCCTAAGACTCTTGTCTCCAATTAACCACCAGAAAACAGGAAGTAGTACTGTGGTTCAAGTTGTAGGGTGGTAGCCTTGAACTGAAGAGCTTAGGGAGAGTGCCCAGGCCCAGAGTTCAAGTACCATGACAAACCAAATATAGTAATAATAATAATAAATATAAAAATGAAAGTAAAACTAAGAAACTTTAATGGGTTCATTCTCGCTAAGATCTTCGACAATGCTGAAAGAGATTTAAGGTAAAAATCTGTGTATAGGCCTGACTGAATTCTAAACTCAGCCAGACTAGAGAAGGAAAAAATACTGGCTTTACTGAACCAAATTCAATATTGCATTGGCCATGTTACTTTACAGCAAAGCTGACAGACCATTATTTTACAGAAAGATAGCTATTTCCCCACTTTCCTCTATTGGAATGATTCTAGTTTTTGTTCCATTTTTAGATTTATTATTACATTTCATGATCTCATATCTTCTAAATAATGTTACAAAATTTTCTGGAACAAGCTAAAGGTTCTTTTCTACCACCAAACTCTCTCTATTACTTCATTACAGAAAAATTTCTTGTTTTCTGAATATTCACATATTTTCATTTGGATAATTTTTGCTCATGTCCTAATACATATTGTTTCTAATTTTTTAGTTTTATTTGCATATACAATACACTTTTAGATTAGATATACACGATATACATCGTGATCACTAAATATGATTTAACACACTAAACATTATATTAGGAGTACAATGTATATTACATAGTTATTTATCATTTATATTTTAAACAGTAATATATAAATATACATTATTGATGCATGCTCTATTATATATTAATGTATTATAATATATGATATGTAAACTATATTGGTTTATTAATATATACTATATAGTAGGTAATAAAATATAAATGTAGTAATATATAAGTATAAGATATTATACAATATACAATATTATATATATACATATGTATATTTGGTACTCGTGATTGAATCCAGGATATCATATTTGCTATGCAAGCATTTCGCCACGAGCTTCTAATGTACTAAAATCTGCTTGTGTTATATTATTAAAACTATTTTGTGTGGGGTATGAAGTGAATTACTCTACATTTCTTAAACAAATAGAGACTATGCAAAAGGAATTTCTAATATTGGTTTATGTCAAGACATTTAAAAATTTTTGTGTCACAACATTTTATGAAACCTATGATTAAAACCTAGGCAATGTCATACTTTGAAAATTAATGTTATGGAGATACTATTTAGTGCTTTTAATTCCAGCTAAGTAGATTTTAATATGAATTTACTGTACAACATCATCTCTATATCAAATAAGCTGATTAGTTATCCCAAGTGGCTATAAAGTATAGAAGCAAACAAAAGTTTACTACCCTGAGCATTTCCATTATAGATTTGATGAAACATAAACTTCAATTCTTGAAAGAATAATTGAAGAATTATAAGGCTACCCATATTCCCATATTTAGAATATAAACATTGGTTTGGTTAATTTAAATCTTGAATTTTAATTTTAATTTATTTAAACCATTTCTTCTTTTAATTCATTTTATTTATATTGGCATAGCTTATATAATTGTCCCTCAACATACTTAACTAGGCATTAAATTGAAATTTAATAGGATCATTATTGAGGTTAAATAGATGCTTTAATGGTTTCTTAAGTAACACTTATTCCTATATAAAGCAATATATCCATTGGATTAATATAAACCTCAACAAATATCGAATAAGCATAACAATAAATTTCAGAATTTAATATTAGAAAGTGTTTTCATAGATATAATGTCATGAACCAACATTTATTAAAACATGTATAGAAGGTCTAAGGTGTGTATATAGGGACAAACTACAATTTATCAATTGAAGTGTGCCTATAAACTTTATCTTAACAAACGCAACAGGAAAATAATAATTTGACCAATGGTAATAATTGAAATTAATTTTCTTTTAAATGTATACTGTTTGATCCATTTTATACTTTACATATATTTGGATATATATAATGGATAAGATTATAAAAATGTAAACAGATATACAGAAAGCAGAAAAGTCTTGAATTGAGAATCAATCTTTTACCTATTACATTAGAAAAGGAGTGCTAATATTTTAAAAGATGAATAGTTATTTTTCCTCATTTGCTTCAATTTGTCGCTGATGGTGAGTTGCTCTACTGAAGAGTTCTGAATGAATAAAGACATGTTTTCAATGCATATCTGTTAAGATAGTTGAACCTCAAATGAAAACTGCTCAGTTATGAATAAGTACAATAGCCTTGACAACAATACTAGAAAAAGATTCAATAGTAGCAAGGTAGAGAACAAATTGAAAGAGAAATTAGAAAGTGCACTCAAATAAATGAAGATAAAAATGAAATATTATTTATGGGATTATGGAAATTATATTAATAATTATGAAATATTTAACATAATTGAATTTCTATGTATGAAAATAATATAATCCTGACATCAATCATTTTTCCCTTGCACCTTAACATCAGAAAAGTTGAATTACCTATTTCAACATATAAGTTAGCATGATAAAATAATATCAGGGATCAATGATATATAAGCAAAAAATTGAGAAAACAGACTAAACAGAAAGCTAATTCTTTGAGGGATTAATTAAAAGGAAAATTTAAGTTGTGCTGTAATAAATTACCACAGTACTAGAGAAGCTTAAAACAACATGAACTTGTTATCTTACAATTCTGTAAGTCAAAGTCAGAAATAGGTCTCCCTGGACAAAGAAATTTCATTCACATTTGAATTTATAGTCATGCTTAAGTATCAAAAGTTTATTTATTATTGACTTTGTCTAGTTTTATATTATCTTTCAAGTTAGAAGGTTTTTATGTTATGAATGCTTATAAATATTGAATATATAAACATATTGCTGTAGATATTTCCCTGTTTGTGATCATAAATCCTGGTTTGATTAAATGGCATTTCAATAAGCTTTAGTTACATTTTTTGTATAACTTCACAAGTTATACAAAATAAAAGAAGTATTTTTATGATGAACTATAGTTTTAAATATAGTATTATGTGAGTTAAAATATGAAAAGTAAAACTTTGATTGTTCTTGGAATGTGCCTATAATAAACTATTTACCTATTTATAGGAAAATTATTTAATTGCTATTTTATATTATATCTGTAGAAATATTACATATGAATTCCAATTGGAAAGGACTTTATGAAATACATTTTATGTGAAAGTTTCTGATTGCTATTCAAAGTTAATAGTCTATTTTGAAACTAAACTACTATTCAATCCTGTCTCTGGGAGAATCTCACATGAGAAGTCATCATTGTGAAGAAGATAACCTTATCAATATACACAGAGTACACATCTTTATTATATAATATTCAAAGGTGACACTGATATCAGTTGACTAAACAGAAACATGAGCAAGGTATTGTGCATTAGAAATCTGTCCATACAGTGATACAGGTCTCTTTATCCTTCTCTGTTTGTTAGTACTGGTTGAGAATCTTTCAAACTTTCAGAACACATAGGAGAGGAGAGAAATGGGAGAGAGGGCAATGAGGGAAAGAGGAGGGAAGAGTATCATAGTCTCCAATCCCTGTCCACTGCTCTTGAGCTCTGGTGGCTGGGTATAGACCTCGGCACATCTGTTCCCTTCCTCTAAGTGCAGTCTGTGTGGTGTCATTTGTATTCTCCTCGGGCAGACGCACAGCCTCTGCTCATTTCATCAAAGAACTATTTATGAGGCTGTAAAAAAGATGAGTTTCTCCGAATAGTCTCCAAATTAAACTTTTTAAAGTTTAATGTTGGCACACAAGAATAATTACAGTTATAAACCATTAAACATTTAGAAGAAATTTATAGGATTAGAGGGAGAAAATTTACAGCTGTGGCCTAATACAATAAATTTCCCCTGTAAAAGCAGAACCACAGAAACATTTCTATTCAGGACTCCAGAAAAATAAAATGCTTTATTAACATCACCCAAACATGCAGCACTATATCTGGACATTATTTATACAGAAAGATGAATACCTTTGGAAGATACAGTTAATTAACCTTCCAAGCCAAAGTCAATTTTTAATTTTTTTCATCAGTAAACAGAAAACACTAAATGACTTTGTAGAACTAATTCTGCATACACTTATCCTACAAGATTGCCCAGTGTCTTAAGCTATTTTATTTCTTCATACTATAGCACTTGTGACATTTTTATGTGGTACATTGTTGAGAGTTGGGCTATCATGGCTTTGTACAAAAGGCTCCAAACCACAGTTCTATGTATAGAATAATTTATTTTAAACTTTCGTGGGCCCTCATTTTGCAGGCATGATGATTATGATAAGATTTACCTAAATAAGTCCTTTGTTCTAATAGCCTGTTAGTATGAGGAGGCAGAGTTAGAACAACTGCTCAGTCATGGTAAGAGAAGATCTATTCATCTCAAGAGAATGAATATTTCAATTAAGTAATCAACCGGTGCTTGGAGCTCTGTTCTACTTGCTATATAACTTTACTTCAAAACAACAATGATGTTTTGATTATCTAGCTCTCTTTCATTCTTGACCTTTGACAGCACTAAAAACATTTTTCTAATAAGTCTTTCACATTTCCTATAGATTCCTAAACATTTCCTACTTTTGCTTGCATAAATAGATTAGTTTCCTTTATTTTATTACTTTACTGTTTTTGGTTGGTTGCCTCTTTATTGAGTTACAATATCACTGTAATTTTAATTAATTCTCTTGGGTTTCCAGTGTAAACAATAATACCATTTATAAATAGGGAACATTTTACTTCTCTCAGGCCTAATCTTTGCCTTCTTTTTTTTGCAAATATTTATAAGACTTTTAAGTAGTGCCCAAAGGCATTTTTCATGTCCTTTGATATTGTTAACAGCAGCTCTAATAGTGTACTCACTAAATACCATGATAGATGTTGTACTGGTTGGAAAATATAAATATTTGATTTTTATTTATAGGTAAATACAGTATTGCTTATGAGATGTTTGTAGTATTTGTTATTGAACCAAGTATTCATACATGTTGTCAAGCCCTCTGCCACTGAGCTAAACTCATGCCCTAAGATAATATTTGAGAAACTATTTTTCAATAGGAATTATAGTTTGTATCTTGTCACTGCATTTTATTATCTGTAGGAATAATCATAAACTTTTGTTTTTCTCAATTTATGGAGTTAATTAAAAGAACAGATATAGTAATACATGAAGAATTTGTTTCCAGAATATCTTCCATATATTCATGTTAGATTATTTGCATATGCTGCTGTTTGCTTGTTAAAAGAATATTAAATATTCTCCTTTTCCTGGGAATTATAATTAGTATAAAGTCATTAATTGTTAATTAAAGAATACAAGTGACACATATTTATTACTTGGTAAACTTGTGGGACAAATAGTGGTAAGTATAATAGTTGACTTCATATTCCATGTATTTGTATTTAATAAAGAATAATAAAATAATTGAAATTAACTATGAGATTTTTAGTAAATGGCAGTTTTTATGACTATGTTTCTTGAACCAATCATCCAATAGAATTCTGATGAGTAAGTCAATTATAATGATGAATATCTCAATTCAATTATTAAGAAAAATAATAGAAATAAAGTGGGTTGTCGAATAAGATGATAAGGAACTTGACAAAACTGTCTCCCATGAAGCAATCATTTTACTGAAAAAAAAATACCAAACAAAACAATTCCACTCTCAATAGAACACAAACAAAGCCTCATTAAGCTACCAACATAACTCTGTTCATTACAACATTATTTACCATAGCTAATATATGGAATCAGCCCAAGTGCCCCTCAATGGATGATGGATCAAGAAAATGTCCTATATATATATATATAATAGAATTTTACTTATACCTCAGAAAGATTGGATTTGTAACACTTGTAGGAAAATAGAAAGAGTTGGAAAAAAATTGTATTATAATGTGAAGTAAACCAAACCTAGAGAAACATAGGTTGCATGGTTTCCCTCATTCATGGTCTCTAGAATGTGCCTATAAATCTACAAGTAAACACAATGGATGTTTAGAAAGAAAGAAAAGAACCTGAGACACGATAAAATTATACAGGACTCTAGGCACTCAGACTGAGGGAGGATATTCTTTAGAGAGGAAGACAAAGTCATCTAATCATATAAAGTAATACTTATCAAAAGGAACCTCAGAGAATGGAAACAACAGGAATTTTCATTGTTGCTGTTTTTCGTTTCTTTTCCTTTTTCCTTGTTTACTTATTTTCCTGTTTGAGAGAGGAAGGGGGAATAGTCATGGTTAGAGAAAGGGTGAGGAAATGTATCAGTAGTACTCACCAGACACAATATTGAAAATGCCCTCTACAACTTATGTGTGGGGATGGGCAGGAAAAACTGTGAAAGAGCAAGGGAAAGGGTGATAGTTTCTAAAAACAGAAATGTATGCTTTATTTGATTACATAACTGTAACCCCTCTGAAAATTACCTTTATTATAATAAGTTGAAATGCATGAACAAATAAAAAGTAATTAATAAAAATTAACTGCAACAGCAAAATCTTCAATGCCTCACATTACATTCTAAGTGTATACCATAGAAAAGCATTCACTCAAAAGAAAATACAGATTTGTATTGAAATATTATCTTAAAGCATTCTTATTCTTCATATTATTAAAAAAATAGACTGTGGTGTTTGAAAAGTAACTGGCTCAAGCCCCATTCCCCAACTCTGTTGAGACAAATTCTTTGTGGCTATAAGGAAGAAAGGGATTTCTTTTCCTAGTGCTTCCAGTTTACACTCTGATTTCATCCCCCAGGATCAGATCACCAATGTAAATCATCCTTCCCAAGCATATTTTGCAAAAGAACTGTTCTGAGTGAATAGAATGATATTTCCTTCAATTTTACAAGCAGCGACTAGCTTGGTTAAAACTCATTAGAGAGCTCTGATGAGGCTCTAATATGGAACTAATAGCAAACCAGCAAAGTATCACAATTTGATAGAGAAGAGTAAAGAAAGATTTAGCTAAAAAGCATCTACTTCACATCAGTCTCAATTTGGGAACTGGGTATGAAAAAGAATAAACAGAAAAAGGCAACAATATATGTAAACAATTAGAAGATATTGCAGTAATAGTGTCTCATCAAAACACAAATATCAGCCGGGCACGGTGGCTCACACCTGTAATTTTAGGAGGCTGAGATCTGAGGATCAAGGTTCAAAGCCAACCCTGGCACAAAAGGACCTGAAACTCTTACCTCTAATTAACCTCTAGAAAATGGGAAGTGGTGCCTGGCTCAACGGTATGGCGGTTGCCTTGAGCTGAAGAGCATAGGGACAGTGCCCAATTCAAAAACCTTGTGACCCACCAAAACAAAAGCACACATACATATAAATATAAATAATAAAATAATAACTGTAATACAGAGACAAAGGCAAAGCTAAGGTAATAATGAAAAATCACAAGGTGTATAACAACGTATTTGGTCAAGACAAAGAAAAATTTAACAAACTTTTTGATATTCTAGTGATATATACAGGAATATTGAGTATTAGGATTCCTTTGAGATAGTTGAGATTTAAATTAGAATAAAAACTATTTTTTAAAAAAATAAAATAAAAAATAAAAAACTATTTAAAACATCATCAAAGTAGATTAAAACATTATAAAACATTCAATTGCCCTAAATATTCATAGGTTAGTTTATGCCATGAATATTTTTTAGCGTATGTTAAGTAAAAGTACATATGTGGTCTTGAATCTTGTAAAATATTAGCTTTATTAAGAGATTAGGAACAAAAAAATCTAGTAATTCTATGGTTTATGAATGATATTAGAAAAATGTTTTAAGTCTCAGTTCAAACTCACAGAATAAATTATCAATATGTTTCATTACAAAAGAGTTGTGTCACATTTGTATGGCCTAAGAGATAAGGCTAAAACAACAACACTGGAAAAAAAAAGTCCAAACTGTGGTCTTGGTCCACTAGATTACTTAGTCTTTCATTAAAGGAAATAATAGTTGAATAAAGAAAAATACAAAATAAATGCAAAGGGTAAAAAGAGAAAAGCAGAAAGTAGTTAAGTACGTTTCTCCTCAAAATCATACTCAGAATAATATTTAGTAACAACATTACATTACATAAGAGGAGAATCTTTTTAGTAGATTCTTGCCGACACATTCTGGGCACTTAGAAAAAAATCTTATTTACTTTTAGGTTTTCATTTACATTTTAGTTGGTGGCTAAAAATAAAAGGAAGATGGTGAAAAAAAAAAGGAATAGTGACAATCACAGAGAAAAAAAATCTTCAGTCCATTAGATTTGTGTTGTTTCTTTCATTTTACTGTCTTCCTACCCAGAATATGTCAACTAGTGTAATCAAGTGAAGGAGGGGGGTGATGGATGTCAGATGATTATAATTTCTGTGTTCTTGTTCCAGGCATCACAAGTCTGAAATGTTTTCAGATTGCTGCAGCTGCAACTGATGCCATTTCTGAGCAATGATCACAACAAGATTTGTAAATATACATGATTCATGTGGTACTAATGTGAGTCTTGGAAACCTGTACACTGTGTAGCTGCTCATTTCCACCTATAAATAAATGTCTAGTTGGATGGGACTGCCGTCTTTGTACCAATATGAGCATCTCCAGACAATGGCTTTCAGAGTGGTACCCAGGTCTTAGCTATTCTGAGTTGTTAGGATTATAGGTATTAGGGCCCTAAACCAAGTTTTTATTTTCTTTGTGGGATATTCTAAATATTATCAATAAAGAATAGAGACATGCAAATTGAAATTCATATATTTTGGCTGATAAGTTTGTGTTACATAGCCTGAAGTTTGTAAGTTACTGTGCTTTTTTTGTTAGAAGTGTAAATCCAAGCTCAGTGGTCCCATTTATAGTGTGAATGAGTATTGCCAAAGTACTTTTTAATAGTAGGATATTAATATATGGACATGTTTTTATATATTATTATTACTATCATATAACATGTTTCATTATGAGCTTTTTATATGTTTATGGAATATATTGATCATATTTACTACACATTAATCTCTCTTGTCCCCCACCAAATTACTTTTGTGTAATATCTCTTCCCTTTAACTTCTAGGACTTAAAAAGAATCTAGGCTCTACATATGAGTAAAAATACAGTATTTCCATTTCTGAGTCAGGCTGATCTCACTTGAAGATTTCTGGTTTCACCTATTTTCCTGCAGATGACTGTTTCATTCTTCTTTTAGGCAGAATGCCGTTATACTGAATTATAGGTGCATATTTTCTTCTTCCATTTGTTTCCAGTTGAACTTCTTAACCCCTCTTTCTCAGTCTCCTGATAGATGTGATTCCAGGCATGTACTACCACACCTGGATATTTAATGTTTTACTGAGGATTTCTCTAGATTCTTGAAACATAAAGAATACTTAAGTAATTTTGTTGTTGTTTGCCCATAAAGGGGCTTGAACCCAGGGCCTGGACATTGTCCCTGAGCCTCTTTGTGCTCAAACCTAAGACCTTACCATTTGAACCCTAGTACAACTTCCTGCTTTTTCTAAGTAGTTAAGTAGAGATAGGAGTCTCGGGGACTTTTCTGTCCCAGCTGGCTTCAAGTAACAATCCTCAAGTCCGAGCCTCCTTAGTAGCAAGGATTATAGGTGTTATCCACTGGCTCCTGGCTAAAGAATATCTTTTAAAAGAAACAAAAAGTGTGTGTGTTGTTAGCACTTGCACCCTGTATTTTGAAAATAAAATACGCTCAGGTAAAATCAGCAAAATGTCTAACATTAAAGAATGAATCCATTTGCCATAATCAGTAGAAACCTTGGACTCTTCTGGCAGAGATTTGCAATAGAGCAAAACCTAGACACATAAGGCCATACAGTATGACGCTAAATGAAAGGACCTCTAGGATATAGAAACAAAAGCCATATAATGAGTGAGTGTTGTCCTTAATGTACTATGTTATTTCTCATCTATTTTGCTGTCCCTTGGTTATCTCATATTGTTACAGTATTTCACTTTGTTATCTGATATATTGGATATATACGTATTTGGCTATTTGAAATTGGATAGGAAAGGGGGGAAACAAGCTGAGGGTGGGGGTGGGGGAAGGGAAATGGGGACCAAGACATGAGAAAGGGTATCAATGTATGTGAAGTAATACACCTTCCATCTGGCGAATGTAATGTAACCCTTCTATTAATTACAATAAAAATATATGGAAAAAAGAATGAATATTATTAAAATAGATGCCATTTTATGTATCTCTTGGGCAGCTCTCTTGAGTTACTGTCTTTATCACTTCTTCAAGGACATTATTTGCTTTTCAGTTGGATTGTTTATAGAGATTTGGCTTTTCTCTCACTAAAATTTTATAGGTAATTCTGGAAACTATGAAGTCGTAGTTGAGAAACTGAAATGGAGAGATGGGATTGATATGGATACAATGGATATTGTACATGAGTTAAAATGTCTCTACCATTAAATGTTCTGACTACATATGGTTTATATCAATTGATTTTAGGAGATAATGATTGCTAAGAACCTGGAATTATACCCAAAGCTTCCAGGAAGTTTTTGATGATCCAGATTAAAGCAAGTCAATTAGCACATACAGGGTTATGTCAGCTTATGTCTCAGCTGTAGAAGAGACATATAGAATGCTTCTAGAAGACATAGATGTCACATAGGCTTTAATGCATATGTTTTTAAATGTTAGAGTGATAAATATCACTTGCTTTGAGGAGAGGTTAGTTTTTCCATTTATTTAGTCTTTTTGGAAATGTTTATTTGTCTTTAAACTAGTTCATGTCAATGATGGGCTTTTAAGAGAATACGGAGATTTATTGAGAAAGATACTGTATAATCAATTTAAAATTATAGGACACTAATATAATTAAATTTTCTACACATAAAAATTATAGGGAATATTTATGCACTTAATCAGAATTTTAAAAGCCAGCAATAATAAGTTAATAATTGTGACAACTAATAGAGTATCTAAATAAATGTCACTATTTTTATTAATTGATATTTAATTTGCTGTAGCCTGCCTTGGTAAATGTTAATTAAATGCCAGAAAATTCCTTATAATTTTAACATATTAATAATATTATAATTATGTCTTTATTGCTTACATAATTATGAGTTAATTACATAGCCAGGAGATTTACTCTACCCTTTATAGAAAGCTCAAGAATACCTATTTTTCTCCACAGGTCAATAAACTTGATTGTTTGGTAACAGGTGTTAAATGCAACGAATCTGTGTGTGAATAATGCATATTTTAGAATAACACAAAAACATTGTAAACCAAATTAGGAAAAATAAAATGATAAGAATCTGCCATTATTCCTGTATTAACCTGTTTGTCTTAGAAAATATATGATAATTTTACAGAAAAGAGTTCTGTGTCTTTTTTTTTTCTTTCTTTTTTTTTTTTGAGAGTTCTGTGTCTTTTTCAAATACTTTTCCAGAACAGTATTCAAAACAAATCTCCTCTCTGTAAGTGCTTACATTGTATAGATTAATTTTATTTTTACAATGATCTTAAAGTACAATTATCATTTTGCCAATGACACAAGTAGTTTATAGTTTGGTAAATTTCCCACTAGAATGGCATTTTGTCTTTCCTTTTGCTTTTATTTATTTATTATTTATTTTGGTTTGTATCCTTACTTTTTCTCAACTATCAAACTCTATTTTTAGATAAACTATCATTACCTTTTTTCCACTATGTTCCGTTTAGAAAATGAGACAAAGAATGAAAAGAATATAAACACAGTGACTAGTTCCCAAACAAACACATGTTTTATAGCTGAGCTCTTACCCAGGTGGTCAAACTTGTTGCAGATGAAGACACAATATTTTATTCATTGTGTTTCCAGAGAATTAACTGGCAATACTATATGACTACATGTAGTATTCAATAAAAAGGTTAAAGAAAATTATTATTTGAACTACCTCAACATCTTATGCTTATTGATTGTCAAAATATTCCATAGGGATCCTGAAGCCTCTAATTTCATGTCTATTGTTCCACTACGGGATACATCTTTTTTATTAAAACAAAAGGTTTGGGGCCAGGAGTTTGGCCTAGTGGTAGGGTGCTACTCTAGCATACATGAAACATGCTAGATACCCATTCCTGGGTACTACAAACACAAAAAGCCAGAAGTGGTGCTGTGGCTCAAGTGGTAGAGCTCTATCCTTGAGAAAGCGCAAGGACACAGCCCAGTCCTTGTGTTCAAGCCACAGGACTAGCAAAAAAAAATTGGAATAAATCATGGGCTTGATTACTTTTGTTTACATGTAGTTATTTAGGTATTTTGGTTCTTGACTTATGTCCATTTTATAATTTGAAACTTGGCATTGTGCAATTATTTTAAACATGGCCTTAAATGACTTTTATTTAGCATCTTAGAAGCAAGAAAATAGTTCAATAATTTCTTCCATTAATAGCAATGGAAGTTCACATTTACCTTTGGGAGAGTAAAGTGAAAAAACAATGCTTCCATTTCATACAGTATTCATACAAGCTACAAAAATATATATGTTCTTTAATCCTAACTAAATGCATGGAATTCCTTTGTTTTGCTTTGATAGTTGTTTTATTTTCATTACAGATAATTATGAGAGCCATTGGAAAGTTTCTATGCTCAATATATATCCAAAAGGGTCTCTATAAATAGACATGGTTTAAATACACCATTATAGGAAGTGGTGCTGTTGCTGAAATAATAGAGTGCTACGGAAATAGTGTCTAGGCCCCAGTTCAAGATCAAGGACTGTCAAAAATACAAATACCGGGCCGGGAGTTTGTCCTAGTGGTTAAAGTGCTTGCCTAGCATGCGCGAAGACCCGGGTTTGATTCCTTGGTACCACATACATACAAAAAAGCTGGAAGTGGTGCTGAGGCTCAAGTGGTAGAGCTCTAGCCTTGAGAAAGTCCAAGGACAGTGCTCAGGCCCTGAGCTCAAGCCCAGGACTGGCAAAAAAAAAATATAAATACAAATAAAATAAATAAAACACCCTCCCCAACAACAAACTACCATTATTAATTTCAGATGTGTATCTTTCCTGATAAATAAAAAAGGGAACTTCTTTTATTTAGATAAGTAGAAAACTATCAGTGCCGTGCAGTCTTTAGATAATATATGGAAAATATGGACATATTTCCAATTCCCCTTTCCAATTCCCCCTCCATTACATTTTTAAAAAGCAATACTTCCAATATCATTGAAAAATATGTCATCACAGCAGAATTAATTGAGACTGGCAACAAAATATAAAGACATCAGAAATAGAAACCATGGGGCCAGGAGTTTGGCCTAGTGGTAGAGTGCTTGCCTAGCATGTGTGAAGACCAAGGTTTGATTCCTCAGTACCACATATATAGAAAAAAGCTGGAAGTTTTGCTGAGGCTCAAGTGGTAGAGCTCTGGCCTTGAGAAAATCCAAGAACAGTGCTCAGGCCCTGAGCTCAAGCCCAGGACCGAAAAAAGAAAGAAATACAAACCACAATAATCTTTGACACAAAGAACTGAAAGATGAGCCTGATGAAAGTATATTCTAGAATAGAGTTCCCTTGCACCTCAGTGGCTGACCTAACTACAAGGAATGTGCAAGCACCTCTATGGAAAATAAAAATACCATACAAATTTGTTATTGCTAAGTGAATATGAATCTTCTTGGAATAGAGTAAATATAATTCAACACATAACAGGAGCAAGGACAAAAATCACACGATGGTCTCAATAGATTCAGAAAAGGCATTTAACAAGATCCAACACCCCTTTATGTTAAAAGCTCTGGAGAAATTAGGAATCCATGAAACATTCCTCAGTATAATTAAGTCAGTCTATGACAAATCCACAGCTAGTATTATACTTAATGGCAAAAAGCTAAAGCCATTCCCTCTAAAATCAGAAACGAGACAAAGATGCCCACTCTCTGCACTCCTCTTTAAAATAGTATTAGAATTCCTAGCCAGAGCAATAAGGCAAGAAGCAAGCATAAAGGGGATCCAAATAGGGAATGAGGAAGTGAAACCCTCCCTCTTTGTAGATGACATGATTCTGTATTTAAAGAACACTATAGACTCCACTCCCAAGCTCCTTGAGCTGATTCAAAACTTTGGAAAGGTAGCAAGGTATAAAATTAACCCTCAAAAATCAACTGCCTTCCTCTATGCAAACAGTGAGAGGAATGAGGCAACAATCAGGAAAGAAACTCCTTTTGCAATAGCCTCAAAGAAAATAAAGTGTTGGGAGCCAGAGTAGAATCAAATTGTACCTTGATTTGCATCAGACCATGGCTTTATTGTCCTATTGTTTTATGGCCTTATTCTGTTTAAATTACCTGAGATTTACCATATGAATGTAACAGTTGGAAGTTCCCTGGTTTCAAGAAGGGAGAAGCTGGAGTTAAATAAATGAGGCACTCTTTACTTGGGCTGCAGACATCCTGGACCCGGTGTGTCTGTCTCTCTTCTATTTTTTCCTAGTCCTTGCCCCCTATTTCAGGAACCCCAATCTGTGAACTCTGGTTTGCTGCCGGCTGGCCCCGGCAATAAAGTACCTAGGAATTACCTTAACTAAGAATGTAAAGGACCTTTTTGATGAAAATTAAAAACCCTGAAAAAGGAAATGAAAGCAGAACTAAGGAAATGGAAAAACCTCCCATGCTTCTGGATTGGAAGAATCAATATCATGAAAATGACAATCTTGCCAAGGGCTATCTACAAATTCAACCCAATACCCATCAATACCCCAATGTCATTCTTTAAAGAAGTAGAAGAGGCAATCCAAAATTTCATATGGAATAATACAAGACCCCGCATAGCAAAAACACTTCTTAGCAGAAAGAACAGCACAGGAGGAATTTCATTACCAAACTTTAGACTCTATTACAGAGCTATAATAATCAAAACAGCTTGGTACTGGCACAAGAACAGGCCGGAAGACCAATGGACTAGAACTGAGAACCTAGATATTAAACCACAGATCTATAGTCACCTGATCTTTGGCAAGGGAGCCAAAAAAAACAGAATGGAAGAAAGATAGCCTCTTCAACAAGTTGTGCTGGCAGAACTGGTTAAGCACCTGCAGAAAACTAAAGTTGGATCCTTCTTTGTCACCCTGCACTAGTATTAACTCCAAATGGATCAAAGACCTCAAGGTAAAAGCTGACACACTGAAAAATTTACAAGAAGGAATAGGAGACACACTAGGCCTCCTTGGCACAGGTTGAAACTTTCTTAATAAGGACCAAGAATCACAACAAATCTGAGAAAGGCTGGATAAGTGGGACTGCATTAAACTGAAGAGCTTCTGTATGGCAAAAGACATAGCTAGTAAATTAATTAGGAAGCCTACAGAATGGGAGAAGATCTTCACTAACCATACAATGGACAAAGGCCTCATATCTAAAATATATCAACAGCTCAAAAAATTGAATCACTCCAAAACTAATCTCCAAAGAAACAACCATCCCATCAAAAGATGGGCCAAAGATTTAAAGAGAGTCCTCTCCGAAGAAGAAATAAGAATGGCCTATAGGCACCTCTGGTCATAAAAGAAATGCAAATCAAAACAACTCTAAGATTCCACCTCACTCCTGTTAGAATGGCCAGGATCAAGAAAACTAATAACAACAGATGCTGGAGGGGATGTGGCCAGGAGGGATCACTACTACACTGTTGGTGGGAGTGCAAACTCATTCAACCAGTATGGAAAGCAGTATGGCAGTTCCTCAAAAGACTCAACATAGAACTCCCAGCAATTCCACTACTTGGTATATTTACCCAGCCATCCAGAAACAAGGACATACTAAATCCACTAGCACAACGATGTTCATTGCAGCACTATTTACCATGGCAAGTTATGGAACCAACCCAGATGTCCTCAGTCGATGAGTGGATCAACAAGATGTGGTATTTATACACAATGAAATTCTATCCTGCTGTCAGAAAGAACAACATCTCTCCATTTGTAAGGAAATGGAAAGACTTAGAAAAAAATCATATTAAGTGAAGTAAGCCAGACTCAAAGGAGCATAGGCTCTCCTAACAGAGATTTGCAATAGCGCAAAACCTAGATACATAAGGCCATACAGAATGAAGCTAAATGAAAGGACCTCTAGGATATAAAAACAAAAGCCATATAATGAGTGATGTCCTTAATGTACTATGTTATTTTTCATCTCTTTTGCTGTCCCTTGGTTATCTCATATTGTTATCTGATATATTGGATGTATGCATATTTGGTTATTTGAAATTGGATAGGAAAGGGGGGAAAACAAGATGAGGGTGGGGATGGGGGGAGAGAAATGGGGACCAAGACATGAGAAAGGGTATCAATGTATATGAAGTAATGCACCTTCCATCTGGTGAATGTAATGTAACCCTTCTATTAATTACAATAAAAATATATGGAAAAAAGAATGTGTACACAGTTGAGATTAGACTAGGTTCTCTTATGACAGTCAATAATTTTCAGTGAATTATAATTGTATATATGTTCATAAAATTTTTAATATAAAAATCTGAATAACTAATTTAGTAATCAAACAGACCAATTTATACACATATTAATTCTTGGCTTGCTTAGTAATATAACATTAAGTATACTTATGCATCTGATCTTTTGTGGTTAATAGCAAACTAGGGTTCTATGTCTGTGAAAACATGCTTGGATTATTTCCTTGTAATTTTCTAGTTTGTTTTAATGGTGCAAATTTTATATGCTTGATATACATAATCATGAATTTTGAAACTTAGAATATGCTTTTTCAGAAGAAACATCTGAATCTCAGAACTATAATCCCAGGGAGGTATTATTTGAGCTATGTCAGTGGGATACTTTAAGAGTATCATTTTAAGAGCCCTGGTTTTATGATTCGACCATGGTTCCTACTCTTTGTCTGTGCTGCAATCCTCAGGTGAAAGGAGTATGCATAATTTTCATTTTGTAGGACTTAAAAATATCTGGCTTAAGCGATTACTTCATGTCTCCTGTGCTCATTGTAGAAAAATATGGAGAATTGTACTAGGTGAATAATACTTGATTTTTAAAATTTAAATACATGACTGGAAATGCTAGATAAAAATAGACGTGGTTTGGCATAACATGTAATGAACTTTGCAGCAGGTCTTTGTATTTACATTTGAATAACTGTAGCAAATGTCTAGTAGTTGATAATGTTGCACAATAAATAATAAGGTACTTCTTACATGCTTGAAAATAAATAATAATGAATTGTTGGTTCCAAGTGCCAGCAAATTGACCTATTTCCCTAATTTCTAACTTAAATACTAATTTGTCAGGTCCTCCTGTAGAAAGAATTTTCCTGTTATCATTGTGAATAGAAAAGAAAGGTTAAATGTACAGGTTTTAAGACACCTCTGTGCATTCAAAATGAATGAATGCAGGCCAAATTGGAAAACAGTCTTGAACCTGTTGTTACTGAAAATATTTAAGAGGACTTCAGATTTGTAGCATTGCAATTGCTAGTAGGTTTATAAGTGAATTTAAAAAAAATAATCACGGACTGTTCATGCAATCAGCAATAAAAAAGGTTTGTGTTACTGCTAGATAATTCCAATATTTAAAAAGTGTGTTTATACATTAATCATTCAATCAGGTGAAGCACTAAAGATTTCACATTAATTATAATATACTGCTAATATTTTTACAATGATGTTTTTTGTTTGAAAATATTAATTAAATTTAGATTGAATATAATAAATGGATAACTAACTTCTTGAAAAAAGCCTGAATGTTGAAAAAACTAAAATGCTAAAAGTGCCATGTTTTCTTGAACTGCAGTAATAAGTAGCAGTGGGAAGGGTAGTTATTCACTGGTCATGTCTGCTTAAAACTTATAAATTGTGCTCAATTCTTGGTTTAGTAACAGTAGGAGGTTGCATAATGAATATTAATTTATTATATATAGAAAAGATGCATTTATATTAAAACTGCTTTATGTGGTTCATATTATGCATCCCTTAAGATGTAGACATGAGATAACATCATTAAAGAAGGTGCTTTTATTTAGCATGTTCACATAAATCACAAAATCTCCCTGAGAGTCTAGTCATGAATGATTAGACAATTTTCTTAAATCCATCTTACAATATTTGAATTCTTATGGTAAGTACCCAATAAACAACTTTCTCCGATGTGATTTGTGAGATCGAGAGAAATGGGAACACCTTTTCAGGATGATTCTATAACTCACTTAAAGACAATATTAAAGCCAATTTATACTTATTGAATTTACAATGCTATAAGCCGTGATACTATATATAAAATATTTAAGCACACTTGGTAAGAGATAGGGCAGAAGCACAAGTTTTCTCATGTTTGAGAGATTCACAAGCATTTCATGGTATGAATTCTCAAAAAGTTTACTGACGAGGGAATGGTAAATAATATGTAATTTGTATAAACTTAGATTATTTTTTCATATAGAATGTTCGAAATTACTTTTAAACTGTTCTTTTGTTATTCAGTAATTCTTTTATTTGAATGCAAGTAGGGAGGACTCCAGAATCAATTTACATCCTTGGACATTCTTTCTGATAGCTGTTTATCAGATAATCCAGATTAATTTAATATATTTACTGCTTCTGTATAAAAATTAATTAAGCTTTCATTTCATATGTGTGTATGTGTGTTGGTTCATTGGTTGGTTGGTTGTGGGACTTACACTCTGGGCCTGGGCATTGTCCCTAAGCTCTTCATATCAAGAATGCTGTCCTACCCCTGGAGCCGCAGGGCCACTACTGGTTTTCTGGTGGTTAATTGGAGATAAAAGTTTCATGGACTTTAGTGTCAGGGCTGGCTTTGAACCATGATCCTCAGATCTCAGCCTCTGAGTAGCTAGGATTACAGACATGAGCCACCGTACTGTGCCCAGCTAGCTTTCATTTCTTAAAGCAAAAAATGATGTATCAGAGCCATTACAGGTTCTCTAAGGCAAACTGCTCCTGTAGTGATCATTGCTAAGGGACAGACCTAGGTATACACATATATAAACACACTCACACACTCACATGCACACTACTCAGGAAAAATACATATACATAAGTATGTATTTATATTACATATGTTAATATGTATATGTGTAACATATACATGTATACATCTGTATATTACATATGTTAATTTGTATATATGTATATATATGTATATACAGACCTAGGTATAAACATACATACACACTCTCACACACTCACATCCATACTAGTCAGGAAAAATACATATACATAACTATGTATTTATATTACATATGTTAATATGTAACATATACATATATAACATATATTAATATGTATATACATATATATGTAATATGTATATGTGTATATATTTCTACTTGCCAAATACCTCATGCTTTCATAATTGTATTTCCATTTCATTTAAGTTTTTAATTTCATTTTTTATTGTCAGAGTATTGTATAGAGGGGTTACATTACATTTGCCAGATAGTAGGTGCATTACTTCTCTCACATTGATACCCCTTCTCATGTTTTTATCCCCATTTCCCTTCTCCAACCACTCCCACTTATCTTGTTTTCCCCCTTCCCTTTCCTATTTCAAATAAACAAATAAATGTATATACAACATACCCTGTATTTTTATTTTAAATTTTCTGTTACATCCAATTTTTACAATTCTTTCAAGAGTTATCAGGAATAATCCTTTTATCCAATGTCTCTTACTTTTAAAACGGTTAAAAATGTTAACATTTATTGTCTTCGTACTCCTCACTTCTTGATGGTTCTAATACTATTTATTAGATCAAATAACCATTAGATGACAGTTTCTGCTTTGTTTCATTTCATTTATTTTGGATCAGTAAACACAACAACACTTGGTTGATATGAATTAAGTTTCATTATAGTTATAAACATAAATTGGCATGTTGAAAACTTCTTAAAATAATAAAAGCATAATTTAAGAAAATAACTACACACTTCAATTTAGGTGTAAGTAATTGAGAATTTTTCTTTCTAAAGCTTGCTCTTGTATTTAACTCCTATGATAGGCTCTCAGTAGTTTCCCTAAGGTTTGCTCAAATAATAAGTTTATCACTTGGTTATTTATAGGTGGAATTGAGTTTCTTGGATGTAGAATTGATGATTTTTGTGTTCTTTGCTTGAACATTTCCTTGAACTATGATATACTATTTTGTATAAAAATTACACTTAAAAGTATGATGAAAATCTAATTTTATTTTCCTTCTAAATCACAAATAATTTTTGTCCATTTCCATTGAACTTCCACATTATTATTGGAATTAGTAATTTTTAATCACTGGAGTTAATATTCTCAGTGTACAATGGGCTTTGAAATTACAGCTTTGCAAAGATTGTTAATTGTTCTACATTTTTCTTAATACTCTAGTCTGCTTTTCTTAGTTTCTGAAGGCACTTTAGTACTTATATGTTTAGTCACCTTTACTTTATCATTCATCTTTTTTTAATCTTTTATATCTTTCTTTGTTATTTTATATTTTAATATTTATGAAGTTTTCTCTTAAATAGTTTTTCAATATTTTTTGTGAAGTAAGTTTTTACTATGATGGATTTGGAATAATAATTCTTAACTCAAAATTCAATCTAAAGGGAAAAATATGCTGACAAAGTGTGATTCTTGTAAATACTGTTATTATAAATGAGCTTAGATATTTACATAATTCATCTTTTAAATATATGTGCAAGTAAACATGTATATTTATATTCATATAATATATACATGTATATGCATGTATAATACATGTTATATATATTATAGAACCCTCAATGATCACAATTGTCTTTAACAGTATTTTCATATTATCATGTAAGCATTCCATTTTTAAAATAGCTAATGCCATTTGGTTATTTACTTCTTATACACATATTGCAAAACTCCAAAATGTTTTCAGAATGCATGTGCTTGAAGCAATGTTTGAATCATGTTGAAGTGAAATGATCACCACAGTGCTTTAGGACAAATTTTCAATTAAGAAAACATTTGTTTAAAAACCAGGGGGCCAACATGTTCATGTTTTATTCAAACTTGATGTCTCCTTAAGGAACTCCTAAAATATCATAGAATTTCACTTCTTTTTTTCTTTCCCCTGGGTCTGTCAGTCTTCATGATCAAAACTTGGCTGTTGGGCTTTCTGTGCCTATCATCAAAAATGTTTCCAAAGAGTAAATATGTGCACTAAATAGGAACTGGTCTCTCAACACATTAGAATAAAAATGTTATTCTAGAAATATGATGTTCACCAAAACAGGGCGAGAAATGTTTTTAGGATTTCAAACACTACTTGAAATTGTACATATTATTTAGTACACTTTCTTCATGTACTATTATTTACTTTGCTCACATATATAATATGCAAGTTTCTTAGTAATTGTATGGATGATAACATGTAATTCACAAAAAAGTAAATTCTATAGCATTTCTTTTCAGTTGTGGGGCTTGAACTCTGGGCCTGGACATTGTCCATGAGCTCTTCAGCTCAAGGTTAGCACTCTTCCACTTGAGCCACAGCATCACTTCTGGTTTCCTGGTATCTAACTGGGAATAAAAATTCCATGCACTTTAGTGCCTGGCCTGGCTTTGAACCATGAGCCTCAGATCTCAGTCTCATGAATAGGTAGACATCTAGCCTACAGCAGTTTTATTAGCATGTAATTTACATACTCATAATTCACTTATTTAAAGCTTATATTTGGATGATTTTCAGTATATTCACAGAGTATAAATTTATTAATCACCATTAACTGTGGAATATTTCCTAAAAGAATCCTTATAGACATCAGTAGTCACTGTCTCCACTCTTGTTTTCTCAATCCCTCAGCCATCATCTCCTCACTAGGTATTTAAGAATATTTTTGTGTGTAGATAATTACTTATTGGAGATAGCTTATATAAATAAAACGCAATGGATGGCATTTATTATAGATCTTATGTATAACATAATATTTTCAATTATTATTGATTAACAACATCTATCAGCACTTTATTCTCTTGTTTCATTTCTAAGTAATAATAATGTAATTAATGGATCTGCTATAATTTGCTCATCTGCAATTCAACTAATCAGCATGAGTTGTTTCTATTTTTTATTCAAGAATACTGCTGTCATAATAATAATGAGAATGTTTTGGTACTGGCAAAAAAATTGAGAGGAATTGGGGGAGGGAAAGTGGGAGAAAAATATGGGAAAGGCTATCCATGTTCAAGAAGAAATGCATCAACTTAAACCCCTCTATACAACACCCCAATAATTAAAAAAATAGGCTTAAGAACCAGTTGGACTGAAGAGAGCATCCATAAATAAACCAGCACATCTGTTCTCATCTAATGTTTGATAAGGATGCAAAAACAGGCTGGATTGAAGATGGCCTCTCTGACAATGGTGATAGAAAAATGGATATCCACATGTAGAAAACTGAAAAACTGATCCCATATATCACTTCATATATTACCTTGTACCAGCATTAATTAAAAATGGTTCAAAACTTCAATTTAAGACCAGATACCATGAAACTATTAAGGACAACAGAACATTAGGGCTAGTAAGCACAAGCCAAAACTTTCTATGTAAAAAACCCAGAAAAAACACAAACCAAAGAAAGGCTTAATAAACAGGATTACATCAAACTAAGAATCTTCACATGGAAAATTTCAGCTAATAAGATAGCCTATAGAATGGGAGCTTTAATTACCACCTACACAACAGACGAGGGCCTAATAGCCAAATTGTACTTAGAGTTCAAAAAATATAATTTACAAATTATAAACCTGCAAAGAAACAACAACTCAGTTAATATATGTGCTCAAGACTTAAAGAGACTTCTCAGTAGAGGAAGTAGAAACAGCTAAGTATCACATGAAGAAATCTGCAATATCTCTGGCTATGAAGGAGATGTAAATTAAAACATTGGAATTCCATCCCACTCCAGCTAAAATGAAAACCAATAATAACAAATGCTGGCATCGATATGGCCAAAAGGGAACTCTATTAGACTATGGATAGGAATGGAAGCTTATTTGGTCATCCTTGAAATCAATATGAAGGTACCTCAAAAAACTAAGCATAGATCTACCCTATTATCCAGTAATTTCACTCCTGAGCATTCAGCCAGTAGAAGACAAACAAGACCACACTAAAGCTACCAATACAATGATGTTTATTGTAGCATAATCTAAAATAGCAACATACAAAATCAGCCCAGATGTCCCTCAATGGATCAAGCAAATGTGATATATATCAACAATGAAATGTTACCCATCTGTTAAAAAGAATGATAGTGTACCATTTGTAAGGAAATAAAAAGATGTGGAAAAATATATATTAGGTGGAGTAAGCCAGACCCAGAGAAATAAAGGTTGCATGGTTTCCTTCATTTCTGGTAGATAAAATGAATCTATAAATCTGTAGGTAAATAGGCTGGGTGGTCCACAAGTGGTCAGAAATGTATTAATTAAAGTATAATAAACTAAATGGAAAGATCAAATAATATGATTTTTTTTAGAAAGACTATGTCAAAGCCCAACTAAATCAACATGGGGGAAGTGACAACCTCCAAGAGGGTGAATTGGGTACATAATGGAGAGAATGAGGTCAAGAATTTATTGTATATAGCACAAAATTTTAACAGTAAGAAAAGGAGTGGGTAAACGGGGGGAGTGAGAATGTTAAAAGGGATGATACTGATCAAGACGCTTTGTATTCATAAAGTACAGGGTTACTGGAGCCTGTTTACAACCACTTGAAGATAATAAAAAGTTAAAAGACAAATATTGATGTATACACATTATTTGCAAGATTTGGGGAGAAAATATCCTTTTGCTTACTTTGGCTCAAATGCTTAGGATTTAATTGCTAGGTTGGTTGATAATTTTGTTTTTAATTTTGGTTTAGGGTTGACTTCTGGATTTGGGTGCTGCACCTGAGCATTTCAACTCAAAGCTAGCACTCTAACACATTGAGCCATAGCACCACTTCCAGTTTTCTGGTGGTTAATTGACTTTAAACTGCAATCCTCAGATCTCAGCCTCCTGAATAGCGAGGATTGTAGGCGTGAGCTACCGGCACAAGGTTGTGGTCGCGTTTTAAAGAAATATAGGATGATTTCCAAGGGGACAGACCACGTGCAATCCCAAGAATGGACTAGGTTGTAAGTTCTACTTTATTACAATCATTTTTAATATTGTTTTCTTTTATCATACTCATCTGTACAGATGTGAATTAATGTCTTGTTGTGTCTTGTATTTTATATTCTTGTTTATCAATAATGTTATGGATCACAAGGTATATATATATATAGTATTTTTTAATCAGGGCTTACTTGTCATTTATGCTCGGACTTTTCTGTAGTATTTTCATTTCTTTTTATTGGATACTGACCTATTCAAAATTTCTATTAGTGAATGAGTTGGCATAATAGTTTGAGTATATTTAGGTTAACCTTTATTCTTGCTTTAATGTATTCCTGAAATTCAAATAAATGCCTTTATATCTTTAATTGCATATTACGGGTGACATATTCATCAGATAGTGGATACATTACTTCTTGAGCTCTAATACCCCTTCTCATATTTTCTTCCCACTTTTCCTTTCCCCATCTCTCCAATCATCTTGTTTATCCCCTTCCTTTCCCTATTTCATGTAAATAATACACACACACACACACACACACACACACACACACACACACACACATAGTATACCAGGTACCAAAGTCACCTACAGTAAAAAACAAATGCTCAGGGCTTGAGCACTGTCCTTGGATTTTCTCAAGGCTAGAGCTCCACCACTTGAGCCACAGCACCACTTCTGGCTTTTTATCATGTACGTGGTACCAAGAAATCAAACCTGGGTCTTCATACATACTAGGCAAGCATTCTACCACTAGGCCAAATTCCCAGCCCACAAATGCCTTTATTTTTAATGACCACATACAGTCTTTAATTTCCTTTGGTGCTTAGCAGTGTGTTATTTATTTTCTGTCTATGATTGCACTAAATTCTCTTCTCATATTGGTTTCTAATTTAATTCATTTCGATTTCTATCAACTGAGAGTTTGTATGAGTCAGTTTACTGAGTCATAGTATGTAGCCTATCAAATTATTCCAAGAGAATGATCTATGTGCACTTCAATATATTTTTCTTCCCATTGTTAAGTGCAGTTCCCTATGCATGCCTATCAGTTCTATTTATGTTATGCTGCTATACAAATTATTTATTCCCTTATTGATATTATTTTGCAGAGTGATTTATCCATTGTTAAGAGAGGATATTAAACTCTCCAAATATTACTGATGTGGCTGCTCTCAATTTGTTAGTAGATGCTTCAATAATTAGTAGATGCTTCATATATCTTAGGGCTGTGTTTTGGGGGTACATATATGTTTATCATTGTAATATCATCCTGCTGCACTGACCTTTTTATAATTATTGATTATTGTATTATATATATAAAATTGAAAAAATTAAAATCTGCTTTGATGTTTAATCAGACATCTGGGCCCATTTACATATAGTTTTGGGGTTTAGAATGTGGATTGATTTTTACTTTTCTATATTTTTACATTTCTCAAAAGTTTAAACCATTAGCATAGATGACAGTCTAGTGACTCTGTTGCTAATTACTATACTTGAAAAATTGTATTAAACAAAGTAAACCAGACTTAAAGAAATAAAGGTTGTATGTTTTCCTTCATTTGTAGTAATTAGAATGTGCCTACAAATCTACAAGTAAACATAATGGATACTAAAAGAAAAAAATTGCACCTGGACATGACATATTAAACAGGGCTGTAACGATTCACACAATGAGGCCAAAAGAGAATTTTCTTAGGAAAGAATCACAAACATTCAATAGCTATGTGTATATGATTATATAAAACGATGGTTATCGAAATGAACTCCAAGAAATGGAAACGAGTTTTTGGTTTTGTTTTATGTTTTCCCTTTTGCTTTTGTTTTTTTTCTCCTTTGTTGCAGTTTTTGATTTCTGTAACTTTTGTATGTAAGTATATCAGTTTGGGGAAGGCTAAGTTATAGTAAGTGGGAGAAAGGATGAACAACTGTAGCAATGAATTTGGAGGAGAGGGTGGTAAGGAGGAAAATCAACTGGGAGAAAACCAGGGAGGAGGTAACACTGTTCAGAAAGAATGTACACAATATCTGACTTATACTGTAATGCCTTCATAAGTCACCTATAGAACAAATATAAATAAATTTAAAAAGTAAAATTTTGTTCTGATATCAGGATAAACTATGCATATCAATGCCATTTTTTTTTTGCCAGACCTGGGCCATGAACTCAGGGCCTGAGCATTGTCCTTGGACTTTCTCAAGGCTAGAGCTCTACCACTTGAGCCTCAGCACCAATTCTGGCTTTTTTTCTATGTATGTGGTATCAAGGAATTGAACCGGGTCCTTGAGCATGCTAGGCAAGCACTCTACCACTAGGCTAAACTCCAAGCCCATCAATGCCATTTTATAGGAAAATTTAGCTGGTAATTTTCATCATGATAAGTATATTTACATCTGTATGGCTATATACAGTATTTCATGGATATATGTTTCTATTTATTTGAACTATCCTTAATCATTTAGTAAAAACATATTTAACATATTTTCCATGTGATAATGGATTTATGTTATTAAATACCATACTAGCATTTAAATAAGCACATCTTGGTGTCACAAAAATTCAATTTATTTGCTTTCTACCTTTCCTCCCTTACTTGCAATTTTATAGAACAATTCACAGTAACTTAGTGGCTCATCGAAATTTTCCATCAATTTATTATGAGCTTTGAAGCATAGTTTCTTCCATTGTGCATGATATATTATAGCATGAATGTTGCTGATGATACTGACTTTTCAGTAAATCTTTATTCAAAGTGTCAATTTTTAGCTTTGTTTTTATTACAAATTGTAAACTAAAATGGTGTCTGAACTAAGGATATTTTCTATTTTATATAAAAACAACAGAAAGTGTAGAAAGATATCCTTAAAAGTGCACTTGAAAATCTTCAACTTTAATTTTAGTTTTTGGTTACTAAAAGGAAAAATCCCACAAATAAATATGTAAGAGTTATTGTTTATTCTCTAGCCAGGGGAGCAGTTAAGTTCCAGCTCACATAAAGAGATGACATTATTTTGTATTCAGTGTCTGAAATGAGTATTCTTTACGTATAAACATTGTCTCTGTTTTCAGAAGTCTCCATGAAAAAGATCATCTCATTGATTCTGAGATTTGGTACTCAGTGATTATTATAGCTGCATATTTGTGGAAATGCACTTTCAAGGTTGTTTATTTCTATTCGCCACACTTCATACCACAGAGTAGTACCTAAAAGTTAAATGCATTTTCTTGAAATGAGCCACATGATAAAACAGTGCATAAGAAAGAGACAATAGGGTGCAGTGTGTGTGCTGTGAAAATGTATAAACCAGATGTCAGCAATGCTTGAGCTCAGTTGTAGATGTGTTAATTTTCCCCTAGATCTGTGCAGGAAGCTGGCAGGCAGAATCCCTTGCCTCACAGATCAGGGAAACAGCTCAGTGAAAGCTCAGAGGCAGAAAATGCAATTGACAAGGGAAATTTACTAAAGTTTATTTTTTTAAGTAAGTGAGATTTTTAAAGGACATTTTTTGTTGCTGTTGTTTGTTTCAAATATTTTCCTAATAATATCTTCAAAACACAAAGTGTAATGGAATAGAATGGAAAATAGACTAGAATGAAACAAATAAGATAGAATAGAATATAAAGAAGTTTTGAATTCCAGTCACCTAGTGGCATAATCTATCTCTATTCTCTATGAGATTGAACAAAAGAAGGATGAGATATTGACTTCCTGTACTTATTATCTAAGTATATGAATCAACCAATATTTCTCCGCAGAGATCATTAAATGTCTTTAACTGAGGGTTTTAAATTTATATAGGTGCTTGGGAGTGGTCTTTTCTTTTTCTCCATTATGCCAAAGAAATGGATGAAATTGTAGAACTGTATCATTCAGGAACCTAGGAAACCAACATAGATAAGGAGCTAGATTTCCTTTGGAAATCTGAAAGTTAACCTGACTAAAAGGATTTCACAATCTTTACAAGTGAGTGTTGAAATTTTATGTTTTTCTTAATCCTAAAACTTTATTAGACTGTATAAATACATATGCACTCAAAAATCCAATACATGTCCTGCAAAATTTAAAACATGAGGGAAATGGTTTGTTGGGTAGGATGAATGAGAATGTTGAAAGGAGTAACATTAATCGACTCATTATATTCAAAAGTTTTTTGTGAATGACAAACTCCTTTGCACAACTACTTAAAGATAATAAAAATACTAAAAAATAAAACAATTTAAAACAACTCAAACATGCTTAGGAAAAGCAAAGAAAAAAGATGGGAACAGAGGAAATAAGGAAAAAGATATACTGAATAGTCCCCAATGAAACTTCATATTATCTCATAGAAGACTCCATAAATTTAGCTTCCTAGTAGAGGAGATGCATAAAAGCAGGTAAAAATGTTACTAATTGATCTGAGTCATAATGATTATGAATTTAGCTATTAATCAGTACACTAATGATTATCTAAAGAAATAATTATAGCCTAAATATTTCAAGTTTTCTTCAATTATTAAAAACTCAAGGCATTTTAAACATTTTTATGCTCTGTTCTAGGATCTATAAAGTAACCCCAAATGAAGAATAGTTCATTTTCAACTATGCTAAATTGATCATAAATATGATTGTCTTAACACAAAGATCTCATAATGAAGTAACTGCTCAAGACCAAAAATCATAATTGAATTTATGATGTATACACATCACTTATGATCCAGATGCACTGACTTTCTACTTATCAATATTAGTGCTTCTCTTGCTATGTTCAAAACACTAGACACTTTCAATCTTCATGTTGTTTACAAGGAAAAGAGAAACAATTACCTCAAAATTACATTTAGAATGATTAATAGAGTGTACTTTCAGATGTGAAAAATCTAAATCCAGATATGTCTGCCCTTTTGAATACTCTCTATCCATTATGCAATACTGTATTCCAATTAGATCTCACTACCACTCTTGTGGGTATGTTTTTAAATAAGGAGAGAAACCCTATCACATCCTATAGACAGAATCTACTAGACAATGTAGTTAAATATATTTGGTGACACTAAAAGAGGTAAAGGTATATGCTACAATTTGATTTTATTTAAGCCCATGCAGAGAGTAGTTCCAAAAGGTTAAAGAGTACTAAATTCACAGTAGTTATTAAGAAGTCATTTTGGATTTAGTTTCTTTCTAATTGATGGAGAAATAATTTGTTATGCTCCCAGAAGTGCCATGCTCCAATTAATACAAACCATGGTTAGCACATTGGTAATAGATTGGTTATACAGCACAATAAAGTCAAGACACTCAGGGCCTTACAAGGACAAGTGTTGGGTCCACCTTTTCTGGACCACAGGTTAAGCCAAAGACAGATACAGACGACTTGGTGAGATCATCAGTTGCTTACTACAAATATCACCTCTGGTTATTCTGCTAGAAAATATCCAAAAAATATAGATTTCAGGCCACATCTGGGAAGATGCATTTCTTATAAGTGATATACTTCATAGTGAAAACTTGTAAGAACACAGATTACTAGGAAAATAACTAATAGTAAATGAGCTCCAAGATATGGAAATAAGAGGTTTATCTTCGTGATTGTTGTTCTTAATATACTATGTGAATCTACTTCTTTTCTCTTCTTTCCCCAGTACCGTTTATCTCATGTTGTTAAAACAGGGAAGGTAAGTGTAAAACAGGATGTGTGGGAGGAAGTGGGAGAAGGGGAATTGGGAGAAGAGACTGAGAAGGGGTTACAGTGTTTAAGAAGTAATGTACCTACTATATGATGAATGTAACTGTAACCCCTCTATACATCAGTCCAATAATAAAATTACAAAAACTTTAAAAATAACTAATAGTATTGACATTTTTTTTGCTAGTTGTGGGGCTTGAACTCAGGGCCTGAGCACTGTCCTTGGGCTATACTCAAGGCTAGCACTCTGCCACTTGAGCCACAGCACCACTTCCAGCATTTTTATGTATGTGATACCAAGGAATTGAACCCAGGTCTTTGTGCATGCTAGGCAAGCACTCTTTACCACTACGCCAAACTCCTGGCCTAGTACTGACATTTTTACATAATACTTTCTGCTAGTTTTATTAAACTACTAGTAAGTTTAATTAAACATTTTTGTAATAAATATCTCTTTGTCATGAGTCAGTCATGTTTGAAGCTATACTAGGACTTGTTCCTATTTAGTTAGCAATTCATAATAACAATGCAGGGCAGAAAAACTAAATTGATAAACTCTAACTTAAATCATTTTAACAATGACTTAAGTGGCTGAAGAATAAACAATATTTTTCAAGTTGCAAGCTTACTTTTAAGTAATTTATGCTGTTTCATTGTAACATATGTTACAACATAATACCTGTAACAGTGATTTTTTTAATTGGAAAAACATGGATAATAAAGGAAGTTCTAATAAACAGAGCAAAATGTTAAGAAAGAAGTAGAAGATGGAGTGGTCTAAATGAATAAGTTAAGTACAATTGCTCTAAGCACAATGTTGACTGACAATTTATGGGGCAATTCCTCAATTGTATTGATAAAAGTGTATTTGATTTTATGCAGGATGCTGGTTATAGGGATATTTTCTAATATACTCTGTTATGAGAGCACCCAATTACAGACATTTAATGTGCTAAAATGATTTTAAAATGCATACAGTGTATTTTATAGAAAGATTTGCACTTTTATTTAGTGGGTCAAAATATATCCTTCACAGTTAAGACAGAACCATTGTTTAAAACCATTAAACACTTTAATTCATTATTTTATTCCATGAGTGTTTGAGATGATTATAGCCACAAATGAGCAATCATCTTTTCTACACCCATACTGCTTCCTTCAATCAGTGGCCATTGGGATTCTATGTTTAAAAATAAGTTTAGAGCTATTTCCTTTGTTTCTGGTATATTTTTCGAATAATAGATGCAGAAAGACTCTCTTACTTTTATACTGAAGTACACAATTCTATTTGCTAAAGCTGAAAGAGACAGTCCTTGACGGACATATCATAGTTCACTAAAATGGAAAACTGACATGACACCAAGAGGAAAGACTAAGAAAGCTGATGACAAATCTGAAAACAATCAAGTTTTCCGTCTATTCAAAACATTAAATAATAGTATTCCACACTGATGTCTGCCACACTGGTGCTCACCTCTGCTTTATGGCCTTATTTATTTATTTGTATTTATTTCATTCGAGCATGTTTCTTAACAAATTAAACACACTCAAGAAACTTTGCTTTTAAAAGCTTCCATTTACCAAAAGGAATAGAATACTAAGAGCAAAACAAACCTTTTTATTAAATAATGGAAGAGGAATGATATCAATAAATTATTTTTAAAAAATCTGGTCAAGAAATTTCTCCCTAACAGTCTTTTGGTGCCCAGAGTTCTAATGGGTTTATGATTACTAATGGCTTTTTAATCTCATTGTCTGTAATGTTAGAGTTTTAAATCTATTTACCTCAATTTCCTGACAAGCATCAGAAACAAAGAGGGTATTTGCTGGCTTTGGGGCTTTGTATTACATTTTTTTTATTACATTAGAAAGTGTGTCCAGACATTTGCTTCAGCAAGTTGACTGAAGACTTTTGAGAGAAAGGAAAACAAAGAGAAAATTCATCAAATAGTTTCAGAACCAGCACCACAAGTGACATAATGGTTTATGTTAAACTCACTGAGTGTAAGTGCTTTGGATTCCAAGCAACTTTTGCTAATGTACACAGCTGGTGAGTTTAGAAAGGGCCAGCTGGAAGATACATGGTTCTCTTTCATATTATTTGCATTTGAATTTATTACATGACCATTTGCTGATCACAGTCCTTCATGGTCAAAACTTTGCTTGCTTTAGATATCTTGTTTATCCTGTGTCAATAATTAAAATGTATTTATATTCTCTTGGTACAGAGATAACAAAGAGAGTCACAGAGATCATCTTTAATTCATGTATTTTCCCTTGTTTTCACTTCTCAAATATTAAAAAGTTTTTCAAAAAATTATCTTATGCTTCCTTTCTAAATTTTTACAACTAAAGGAAAACCAGAATAGAGTTCACTAGTGAAAAATCAAAAACAAGGAAAAGATATCAATAAAGAGAATCATAAATGCCAAATGGCAACATAAACAAGATATTAAAAGACTATTCACTTACCTTGGTTCTTTCATAAATAATACCATAAAATGAAGCCCAAGATATTTATTATTTATCCTAAAAATATCTAAGAAATGAAATTTACTTCTTCTTATAGAAACAAAAAAGTTAGTTTAAAGAAATTGTCTAAATAATAGAATATTATTTTAAACAATTATTAATAAAATTATTGACTCATTTATTTAACCATTTAGTGCTATTCCAGTGCTCCCACTGCATTTTTATGACTTCATTATTATTCTCTGATAGCATGGTTTGACAGTTTTTACATAAATATTATTGTGCAATATGGCATGAATTCTATGACATTTACTTATTAGTCCCATGCTAACCACAGTTCTTGTGCTAATAAGAGTCGCAATTATTTTAATGGAACTCAGTAGCCCAGTTGTGGAATCAAGGTTATTTCTGATTGTAAATAATGAAATATGGACTTGTGATACTTTCTGTAATTAAATAAACAGCCCGTATATTTATAAAATATTTCTCAAAACATGAAATATGGAAAATAAAGGATGCTTCTCATTATTTCACTAACTAGATAATTAGAATAGTTAATTCTCACAATATTTTTGGTTATTGACACTCTTATCCTATTCTTGTATTTAAGATAGGTAGATGATTGATATACCCAAAATAATTAATATGACTTAAACTTGTTTTAAAGAATAGAATTATTAAAACAAATAATGCAGTTATATTCAAAACAAATATCTCATAGAACCACATAATTGATCACGTGCATGAAAAGCAGTTACTAACTAAAATGTAATAATAGCAGTAGATTCTACAATATATGTTGAGATTACCTTCTATTCTTTTTTTCATATATTTTTATTGTAATTAATAGAAAGGTTACATTATAATCAACAAATAGAAGGTGAATTACTTCACATACATTGATACCTTTCTCATGTCTTGGTCCCCATTTCCCTCCCCCCAGTCCCACCCCTCATCTTGTTTCCCCCCTTTCCCTATCTGATTTCAAAAAACCAAATACACATATATAAAATATATCAGATAACAAGCTGAGAAATACTGTTATAACAATATGAGATAGCCAAGGACAGCAAAAGAGAGATAACATAGTACATTAAGGACAACAGTCACTCATTATATGACTTTTGTTTCTATATCCTAGAGATTTACAATAGAATAAAACCTAGATACATAAGGCCACATAGTATAACACTAAATGAAAGGATTACCTTCTATTCTTAATGGTTTACAACATACTTTTCCTCCTTACACATTCAAAGACAATAAATTAACTCTTCAGTCTTCTTCCATACAGTAAGTCAGTCTCTTAGTTTCAGCATTCTCTTGAAACTACTAGTTTCAGTATGTGGCCAGAAAGAGGAAATAAGAGCTAGGGGTTGTGATTGAATGCCTAAACCTAGAATATGTGTACATAATTTTGACTCTCAGTTCAGAGACTGGAACGCATCCAATGATGTTGCTCAACTGTAAGCGATATAAGCCATATAGGAGGAAACACATATTCAGCCAACATTCAATTTATTTCTTCTTTCTTCTAACAGAAAAGAATAATGCAATGAGAACACACAGGATTTTCTATATTTTACTTGGATGGTTTCCATCAGTTGGGAAAATTTAATAGCAAGCAAAAAAATACTATCATCAAAAGAGCAAACTGGTAATGTGCTTTAAAAATAGTAAAGACAATGTTTTAAATATGTTACAAATCCAATGGACACAGGCATAACTGTACTCTATAAGCATATTGGAGGTTGTCAGTTTTCTTATGTATGACAAATTACTTTGTAAATGATATGATATGTGAAGTAACTGAAATTGGAGAAAGAATATATGAGTAGTCTTAGTTTCTCCATCCCCTGTTTGTGGTTTGGGGCAAAATTCAACATTATGAGACCCTTCAATGACTACAGAAATGAAACATAGCTAACTCACAGACACATGAAAAAATCGAATATTTACAGAAATATTAATGTTGGTGTATAAAATTAACAACAGATTTTGTTGTCAAACAATTGAATTATTACAAATTAAATATATTTTAATTGTTATTGTTTTCATATTCCCATGAGAAATCCTAAGAAAATTCTTTGAAAATGTGTGCCTTTCAAAAATTAAACCAGCACACGAAGTAACAAGATCTCTGAAAATATTTTACTTGAAAATACTGTCTATTCTGTCTCATTCTCTCTTTTTAATTCATCATAATACCAAACCCTCCTTTTGTAACTAAATTTTGCACTAATAATAGACTCAAAAAATAGAATTCACACAAAACTGAGTCAGAAATTAAAAGATTCTAACATAAGTAAAATAAAGAACAAAATAACAAAAAGACCTAAACCAAGCAATGAATATATAAAATAAAGAATTTACAAAAGAATTTTTAGATAACAAGATAGGTCTCTTTCTATTCCCTCAAAAGAATGAAAGCAAAAATATATTTTACAATATAGTTATGTAAAATAGAAATATGTCTCTAATTAGGTTGAAAAGTTGGTACAATATAAGAAATAAATCTTAGCTTTAGAGTAATTCTATTCTAGATGTACAACAATATATATTCCAGGAAGTAGATACTTGAAAGAGATGGGATTTGGCCAATAGGCTGTGGTAAACAAATGAAGAGAGGAGAGAATACAGTAAAAAAAAATCCAATGCATACTTTAAAAATTAATTACAGGGGAAGTAGTCTGGAAAGGATTAGTTAGTATGTTGAAAGTGGTGGCATTGATCAAAACACATTTTGATTATAAATTGCTTCGTTTAATGACAAAACTTTTGTACAACTACTTAAAGATATTAAAAATATTTCTTTAAGTGTTAGTTGTAGAAAGAAAATTTTTTATAGAAATCACTAACAAAATGAAATAAAATGATAAAGTAGACATGATAATCAGATGACACAAACAATATTTAATAAATAATTCATTTTATACAAAAAGGAAAACCTTATGTATATTAATAGAGTATAAATAAACTAAAATGAAGCTCATCTATGGCTTGTTCTTTTTAAATAAGTATTGTTTTGAAGCTTGTCTTAATGCCATGGTGTAATTTGAGTAGGATTTATCAATTTTAATCCTTTCTTTTGGCATGAATTAATTGACTCTATACTAGTGTATTTGTCTCAATTCTGAAGTTCTTGTTGGTTTTAATGGTTTCAGTGCTTACTGTAGTAAGCGTAAATTATAAATAGGTGCTATTGACAGAAGTTACATATATTAAGCATAAACTGATATATATATGTGAACCTCTATGAATGAGAGGGGAATTTCAACCATAAACGCTGAAAACAAATGAAAAGTAATAAAGGCACAGAGCAAAGTGAACAAAAATGGTATAGGGAATTAGTTTACTTTTTCATATATTTATTTTTTTATTTCAATGCATAGAGGTGTTACAGTTACATTTGCCAGATAGGGGTGCTTTACTTCTCACACATTGATATGCTTTATTATGTTTTTGTCCCCATTTCCCTCCCCTCACTCCCTCCCCTCATTTTCCCCTCCTATTTCAAAAGTACATAAGTAAACATCTATGTAATTAGTTTACTTTAAACCAAGGCTCACTCAAGTAAAATCTTAAGTCTGAGAAAAGATAATACTCTAAAAAATAAGAACCCCCCAAATAATTTTGTGAAGGAAATCAGCATTTATTGAAAGTCTCCATTATTTTAATCCTTACCTTGAAATATGTTGTTTCAGTGAGAAATATGACTGTTTTTGTAATAATCAGGAAAAATAACCCAAAGATAAGTAATTCCATGAAACTACTATATGGATATGGATTTTTTGTTTTTGTATTTACTCAAATATTTTCCTAGCCAAATCCCATCCCTACAAGCTAAACTAAAATCAGGTCACAGAAAAGACCAACTTCAGAAAGTCCTGGGGCTTGAACTCAGGGCCTGAGTACTGTCCTTGGACTTTTCTCAAGGCTAGAGCTCTTCTTCATGCATGCTAGGTAAGCACTCTATCACTAGGCCAAACTCCAAGTACAGCACAGAAAATATCTTAAGGGACTGAACTGACACATTCATCATGGCAAGCTTTGTAACATATGATGACTAACTAGAGTCTAGAAAGGTTGTTTGAAAGCTAAGGTAAAATAACACTAGTCAGAAAAATGTAAATAAATCAAGTATAAGAATAAAGTACAGAATTACTGAACAAGAGCAAAGAAATGTAACCATTCTCAAGAGCATTATTTACCACAGGGAATATATGGAACCAACCCAGATGTCCCTCAGTAGATGACTGGAACAAGAAGGTGTGGTACCTATACAACAGTAGAATTCTATGCTGCCATCAGGAAGAATGCCATTGCCCCATTTGTAAGGACATGGAAAGGCTTGGAAAAAAAATCATCTTAAGTGAAGTAAGCCAGACCCAAAGGAAAATAGGCTCAATGGTTTCCCTCATTTGTAGTAATTAGTGCACATCTAGGACTCTCCTAGCAGAGGATTACAAAAGCTCAAAACCTAGGTACATAAGGTCATCTAGGATGAGACTAAATGAAAGATCTCTAGGCTATGGAAACAAGAGCTTTATCTGGTGTGATTGTTCTTCTTAATGTATTATGTTATTTCTCTTCTTTTTTGTTGCCCTTTGTTTAATCTCATATTGCTACTGTATCTGACTTTGTTACCTGGTATATTGTATATATATTTATTTGAAATAGGAAAAGTTAGGGGGGAAAACAAGAAGATTAAGAGGGGGTAGGAGGAGGGCAATGGGGACAAAACATGAGAAGGGGTATCAATGTGTGAGAAGTAATGCACCGTCTATCTGGATAGGGTAAGCATAACTCCTCTATACATTATCCAGACAATAAAAAAGAAAAAGAAAAAGAGAAAACACATTTGTTTTCTATCCAGTTCAACATAAACCTCAATAAAAATTATATTGGACCATAAAATACATGCGTAAATTTCAATGTTAGTGTGAACACATATGAGTGTTCTTTAATCACTTATCTTTCAAGTTACTAAAATGTACATTTAAAAATTTCAAGTTTTGTAGCCCTTGCCCCTTTGATATATAAACTAAGTAGTTTTTGCCCCTTTGATATATAAACTAAGTAGTTTTTGTTAATTACACAAAAGTTCCAACTGCACCAAAAAGTAACTTATTTGGTTCTGTTGAGTTTTTACTACGGTATAGTATTTGATATCCAGTGTTTTACTGAGGTAATGTGTTTGGAAATTATCTAAACTATTATAACAATGATAAAGTGTTATAATAGAACTAATCAGAACTTTATATCATCCTAATAACTTAGAGTAAATTATAACCAAGCTAAATAAGTCTGAAGAGTATTTGATAATGTGTTAAATGAAATTTATTAGTTTCTTCTAAAAATTAAAAGAAAAAGCTTTTGGTAACAGTTCCTGCTTGTTAGTTTTATTAGTGTGTGTGTGCGTGGCAGAGAGAGAGAGACAGAGAGAGAGGGGGGGGGGGTTGGGGTCCTAGTTGCTATCTCTGAGCTTTTTTGCTCAAGGCTAGTAAGGCTAGTGCTCTACATTTAAGCTGTAGCTCCACTTCTGGCTTTTTGGTGGTTTATTGGAGGTCAGATTCTTGGCATTTCTTGTTGAAACTATCTTTGCATAGGGATCCTAAGATCTCAGCCTCCTCTGTAGCTAGGCACGGTGATATTTTTATTGTATATTTTATTAGTATAAAATATCTTGGTCTTTCTCTTTTTAAGTGACCAAGATTATAATTCTAAATCACTCTTAGTAGACAATAATTTAAGGAAACTTTTCAAACTCTGTAAATGAAAAGAAAAATACATTGCTGCAGTATATGGCCCATTGAAATTCCTTGGAGGCAGTATAAGTTTAAGTGCTGCTTTTATTTAGCCAATTCTATCTTTAGATATTGATTTAATTCTTTGTGTATGTATTTTGTAGTTTTTCAAATACTTCTGTACAGTATTCTGATGGAAATATTTTGTTGACTGCACACAATTTTTGCATGCCTATCTGGCATAAAACTAGACACAAATGCCAAATTTTAACTAATGTGATCTTGAATTTTCTGACTGAATTACAAGAGAACTCTGAGGCATTTTTTTCTGTGTGAATTGTTTAATAATTTTCCACTAAATGTTGAGAACAGGTAGGCTGAACTTCTCTTAAAAATGATTTTCCATATCTGATCTCTCTTACTCATAATTAATAAATTGGTATTCAAAAAAGTTTCTCTGGTTCATAAAATACATGGGTATTTTAAATATAATTTCAGAGTCAAAAGTCCAACATTCCCAGAGAAAGAAGGAGACACAATTGGTAACAAAAAAGCAATGCTATCAAGTCCCATTTCCTTGAAATCTATTTGTATGCTTTTGATGCCTCATATATGAGACACTCTTCCACATTAATGCAGATACAATGTGAAATAGAGCTTCTTCTGTCAAGAAATTTTCACTCAGATAAAGACTGCCATGAAATTAGTAATCACTTTTTATTTAATACATCAGTATATATAATTTTTGCAAGAGAGCATTTTAGATAAATATTATGTTTTGAAATATGAGTCAAAACATTTGTAATAATAAAGTTGTAACATGAAATGTTTCATTCTTGGGCTTTCTTAGCATCCAGTTTCATAAAATTCTATATAATCCTTCATCTCCTAAATTAAAAAAAATGTATTGTTAGTTGACCTTTCTATATTACAGTGAAATATGTGGGTAACTTAAAGTGGGATTATTTTTAAGCTCATTGAGGCTAAGTTACAAGTCACCCACTTATTATTTAGAAGCCAAGAAAAGATGATTGAGGTCAGATCCAATGAAACAGAAACAACTGAATAGATTCAGCTGATGGAATATATTATCAAACACAGGCTAGTTTTACCAATATCATTTTTCTACTTCATTAGCTTCATTTAGCCAGAAGGCTGCAAAGAAAAACCACAGATCTCTTCATCATTACTCGATTTTTATCAAGCTGTGAGGAAAACAGCAAGAAAGCCATCACTGCAATCCAAAAGGTGAATATGAATAGATCTGTTCCTGTTACTGCCTTTACCTCCAGAATCATCTGATGACACTTGATGTACTTTCATGTAAAGCAAACATTTTAATCAGTGGCAATGTTCACTCAGTCTCTTTCTTATCATCAGCTCTAGAAATTATGCAATGGCTTTTGGAATTTATACTTAGAAAACGTGTTTATCTTTAATCACAGGCAACCAGATCAGATGAATATTTAATATCAGGTGAATAACTAGCTTTTATCACTGAGACCTACGATGGAATAACACATTTAGAGAAATCACGACACCTTATACTTTAAAATATTAAAGCAAAACTTAATTGATTTTTTTCCAAACTAACAGCATGTAGGAATACACTCTATATCCTAATGTAGTTCTTCAGGCTTTTCTTAATATGTAGGATTTTAGATAGCCTAAGATGTTATTTATTTATTTATTTATTTATTTATTTATTTATTTATTTATTTTTGCCAGTCCTCGGGCTTAAACCCAGGGATGATCACTGGCCTGGAGCTTTCCCAAGGACAGAACTCTACCACTTGAGCCACAGCACCACTTTCAGCCTTTTCTATTTATGTGGTACCGAGGACTCAAACCTGAGTCTTCGTGCATGCTAGGCAAGCACTCTTCAAATAGGCCAAACTCCCGGTGCTAGCCTAAGATTTTCACAGTAAATTAATTTCCAAATAGTAGTTCATTTTCATCAACTCTTTTTCATTTTTAATTTCATCAATTTTAAATTAACTTTGTCTTGACAGATATTAAAAGCTATTTCACAAACTCATAGTTGCTTTGCCTTTCCTAATTTCTAACAGTTACATTGTTAAAAAGTCAAAATCCTCATCTTTTTTATGACAATTGTCATTATTGTTTTTTAATATTAAATATCTCTTTTGCTTAGTGAATGAACACTCAGTGAATTTTCTAAAAATTAGTGATATCTTGATGTAATAGTTTAGATTTAGATCCCTGCAAAAAGATCTGAACGGGTTTTCTTCTAGAATTATAGCATTTATCAACATGTCTGAAAATATCTTTCATTGAAGAGAAATACAACCAGATATCCCAACTGTTCAATTACAGTGCAGGCCTTTTATAACAATAATATATTTTTGCTTATGTAGAGTCAGATTTAGCCACTGCCAAAGAATGGTATTGAGGCAGAGTAGACTTGGGAAAATGGGGCATTGTAAATGTCCACCAGCAATTAAAAAACTCAAGCCTACAATAGGGCAAAACCTGGATACATAAGGCCATATAGGATGAGGTTAAATGAAAGGACTTCCAATAGAAACAAGAGCCATATAAGGTGTGACTATTGTTCTTAATGTACTATGTTATTTTTATCTTATATTGTTATTTTATATATTATATATATGTTTATTTGAAATAGGAGAGGGAAGGGAGAAAAACAAGGTGAGGGAAGGGCCTGGGAAGGGAAATGGGAACAAAAACATGAGAAGGGGTATCAATGATTGTTAAGAAATGTACCTTCTATCTGGCAAATATAATTTAAACCTTCTATTAATTAAAATAAAAATTACCAAAAAAAACCACTCAAGCCTAAAGCAAATAGAGTAGACTGATATTTACCCATTAACTTTGCCCAAGGTTAAGGAACCATTGTCATCTAGGGGAAAATGAAACAGGATGGATGAGGGTAAAAGAGGGCTGATGAAGTCAACTCAGAAAGAAGGTATTTAGAAAGACAGAAGCACAATCTTTGGTTCTAGGAGAGACAATAGGCCACCTTCCTTATCTCCAGGATGAGCATCTGTATTAAGGCAGGATTAACACCTACTTGCTAGAAATGCCAAAACAAGGTGAGCCAAAAACTTAGTGTTTGTCCTCAATCACCAATAATTGAGGGCACACATAAACATATATATTAGCATTATGTTTATGCCAGATCCTCTCTTTATCACAGAAATACCACTAATGTCAGAGTTTTGTGTCTCTCCTATTAAGACCTACTAAGAACACCCACACTCTGTTAAGAGTGTATCTTTGCCTTTCTGCTTGTCTGTATGCTTTCTGTCCACCTGTCTGCTGGCTTACTTGTTTATTCAGTAAAGCTTTGCCAATTTTTTCTGACATTATTACCAGAGATTCTTTTTTTTTGTCTGTCATGGGGCTTAAACTCTGGGCCTGGACATTATTCCTTAGCTCTTTAGCACAAGACTAGCACCCTACCACTTTGCCTGGGCATTGTCCATGGGCTTGACAGTTCAAGGAGAGCACCCTTTCCCTGGAGCCACAGCCACACTTCCCATTTTCTAGTGATTAATTGGAGATAAGAGTCTCACCATCTTTAATGCCTGAGCTGGCTCTGAACTGAGATCCTCAGATCTCAGCCTCCTGAGTAGCTAGGATTACAGATGTGAGCCACTGTGCCTGGCTCAGAAATTCTGAGCTCAAAGTCATCAGGGACTCTAAGTGAAAAATCCTATCTTTAGAAAAAAATTTCATAAACTCTCACCTGGATCTTGTGAGTGTGTTTCGCCCATGGAAATTTACTCAACTATATACAAAAATAAAATTAAGTTATTTGCTAGAAAATGGTAGAACTGAAGAATATGATGTTAAGTTGTAGAGGAAAAAGTCTCATAAAGAAAGCTGTCTTCTATTTGAAGACTGAGGGGTGGTGTGGGGTTAAAAGACAAAAGAAAAATGAAAAATCAGCAGGCACTGATGGCTCTCACCTATAATGCTAACTACTCAGGAGGTTGAGATTTGAGGGTTATAGTTTTAAGCTAGTTAGACAGAAAAATCCCCGTGAGACAAATCTCCAATTAACTACTCAAAAACTGGAAGTGTAATCGTGGTTTAAATTGGCAGACCACTAGCATTGAGCAAAGTAGCTCAGGCACAGTGCTCATGCCATGAGTTTAAACTGCATGGCCAGTAAAAGGAAAGGAAACTAAAGAAAAGAAAAAAGAAAAGAGGGAGAAAGAAAGAAAGAGAAAAAAGAAAGGAGAAAAAGAAAGAAAGAAAGAAAAAAGGAAAACATGAAAAACAAGATCATTCATATAAAAGGAGAATTATAGATTAGATGCAAGCAGAGAGTTAATAAAGGGATAGAATATCACAGATGAATATTATACACATGTCTGAAAATACTGTAGTCAAACTCTTACTTTTACAATTAATATTTCCTAGTTTTAAGAGACTAATTGTATTACTTCCCCACATTTCCCTACTCAGTTTTTCTCCTGAAATGGTAAAAAAATAAAGGTTCCCAGACTGAAAGTTTCTATTTGATTCAGTAGCGATAACACCTTGGAAGAAGCAGCCCATTTTTACATTTTCACTTTTTTCCAAACAATGTGTATGCCTCTTTGATGCTTAGAATCTGAAAGGCATTGCCATTTCAAAGAACGTGGGTGTTTTCAAGTGAATTTTGTTTCACAAGAAGTTCAATACAGTTCATCATTGGAAAAATTCAAATTCTTAGGTCACACATAACACAGATTCTATAATGCTGAGAGCATGGACAGCAGGGGGTGCTGGAAATCATTAGGATACATTTTTTGAGGGTAAGACCACTTCAATGAAAATATTCTACAAGCAAGTAACCTTAGAAGCTACCAAATAAGGATGGGATACATTTTTCCTAGATATGACATTAGGTCATATCTAAAATTATAGGTCATCTCTATTTTCTCTTTCCATTTAAGTTATGTTGAGAACATTATAAAAAGGACTTAATCTAATACATGATTAAACATCAGGATATTCACAATTTTGAGCAGGGAAACAGAAATTATTAGTGAATGGAAATAGAAAGCAGAGTGCAGCAGACTTGCAGGGTAAAAGCAAGGCTAGAGATACACAGTGGGTGGGGAATATTTTTTAATTATTTCAAAGTGCATACAAACAAATTGGACTTACAAACTACAAAGGATTAGTTTGGAATTGTTTTCTTTCACCTATCAATTCAATTGTGATTTAAAGAGCATCTCTTTCTTTTTTTAATCTATATTAAAACCAAAAGGAGTAAGAAATCAGTATTTATTTTTAAAAGTTCTTTTTTATTGTAAATAATAGAAGGGTTACAGTTATATTCGCCAGATAGAAGGTGCATTACTTCAAAAACATTTATACCCCTTCTCATGTTTTAGTCCCCATTTCCCTCCCCCCACCTCCTCCCTTGGCCTTGTTTTCCCTCTTCCCTTAATCATTTTCAATGTATAGATTTCAATGTATGGGTCTCAAGTTGAGGGGAAGCAAAGCAAAGAAATATTGAGTGCTTACTTTTAAGGTGCTACCATCTCTCTAGTGAAAAAGACAGATGTCTAAATCTCTATAGTATTTAATCTCCCTCCATCCCTCCATCCATCCTTACCTCCCTCCTTCCATCTTCCCCTCCTTCCCTCTCTCCCTTCCTTGCTTCCTTGCTTCCTTCCTTCCTCCCTCCCTCCCTCCTTCCTTCCTTCTTTCCTTCCTTCCTTCCCTTTTTTCACCCTCCCTCCCACCATATCTCCCTCTCTCCTTCTCTCTCTTTTCTTTCTTTCTTTCTTTCTTTCTTTCTTTCTTTCTTTCTTTCTTTCTTTCTTTCTTTCTTTTTTAAATTTTATTGTTATTGTAATGTATGAAGGGGTTACAGTTATATTTGCCAGATAGTAGGTGCATTACTTCCCACACATTGATACCCCTTATCATGTATTTATCCCCATTTCTCTCCCCTGACCCCCTTCCAATCATCTTGTTTTCCCCTCTTCCCTTTCCTGTTTCAAATAAACAAATAAACCTATATGCAATATGCCAGGTAAGAAAGTCGGATACTGTAACAATATGAGATTAACCGAAGGGCAACAAAAGAGAAGTGAAATAACATAGTACATTAAGATCAACAATCACAGAAGATAAAGCTCTTGTTTCCACATCCTGGAGATTCTTTCATTTAGCCATATCCTGTATGGCCTTAACCTACAAATATTTTTGTAACATTTAGGCCATAAGGATAGATCTGTTTTTGCCCAGGTTGTATTTCTTCCTCTGTCCTGGTTCTTCCTCTTTCTTTCTTTCTTTCTTTCTTTCTTTCTTTCTTTCTTTCTTTCTTTCTTTCTTTCTTCTCTTTCTTTCTTCTCTTTCTTTCTTTCTTTTTCTCTTTCTTTTTTCTCTCTCTTTTTCCCCATCTATCTCTTTCTATGTTTGCAAGGTCAAAGGTAATTGGCACCAACTCAGGAAAAACTAGTAGACTTCAGAGAGTGACTAAACTCTATTCTGAGAAAAACTGTAGAAAATTATTAATAGAGAGGATTGCAAAAAAGAAAAAGTCAGTTTAAAAGAGACAAAAGTCCTAGGGCCAATAAATAGCTCTATGGACAGTACAGCATATCCAGGATATGGTGTGGTAATAGCAATGCTGTGTGCTCAGAAACCTGTGTTTAGATATAAAGAAACCTTGAAGTTAGGCCCAGTGACTCAAGCTTATTCTCTAGCAGCTTGAAGGGTGAGGCCAGGGGATCTGGATTGGAGCCTATTCTGGTTTAATAATTTGTGAAGCTCTATCTGAATCAGTATCTGAGAAAAGAGGAATGTGCCCATCATCCCAGTAATGAGAGAAAGCACAAATAGGAGGCTCATGGTCCAGGTTGACCTAGGCACAATTCAGGAACCTATGGGAAAATAACCGACACAAATGATACTTGTTGTGTGGTTCAGGCTTGTAATGTAAGTGTAAAGTCCTGAGTTAAAACCTCAGTACTGCCAAAGCAACAAACCAACAAATAAATATGAAATAGAATCAGTGCTTGGATATAATTTTTTTCTTTGAATCATTAAAAATCTCACAGGTATAGGTACTGTCCTTATACAGTTGTAACAAAAAGCCGGCTAAGTGGATTGGATTATTTTGATATATTAAGAAGAGATTTGCATATTAATTTTGTGTTATGCAATCGAAGTATATGAACGAAATCCAATTCATTTGTGTAAGTAATTTTAGTTACTTTACAGTTTTTGAAGAAGGTATAAAATAAAGTAACAAAGAGGAAAATAAACATCTGATATAAAAATATAATGACAAATTGTAAAGAAGAATATAATTTCTTATCTTTGGGCCTCACTAATCTAATATAAATACTATATAGGATAGTGTTTAATTCTAAGATATATAATATAGGACAAAAATTTGTAGTATAAATGTAATGAAAACTGTGATTTGCAATTATTTAGATGCATCACTATTGATATAATAGTCTCTTCCCCATTTTAATGAGTTTTATATTAGTTTCATAGTTAAGACCAAATAGTTTCATTTCCAACATTTCTTTAAAAAGCAGTTACAGAAAAACCATAGATTAAATACCTTCCTAATAAGAATGTTTCACAGAAGAAAATAAACATTTCACAATGTGATAAAAATATTTGCTTTTTTGTAGTATTAAGTTTATTTCCTTTGACATTGCTGGATGTAAGTTTAGACTATAACATGAATTTGATAGATATATGTATTATATGTTTTATTTCATTTTGTGAAAGTATGATTTACTTATGTATGGATTAGAGATGAATTAGCAGAAAAAAACAAATGGTGTATTCATATGTGCCTCAAAAAGGAGGTCATTAAAAACATGGCATCAATTTCAAACTATTAAACCCAGTAAATATTTTTTGAGAGCTTATTCAGTTCTGAGTAATCATTTAATCCCTTTGATTCTTAAATCATTTTGCTTCCAAGAAGTATATGTTTCAGATTTGAAATAATTCTTCCTCTTGTATTGTCTGAAATTTGTGTCAACAAAGCAATGACAACATTACATTATATATCCTCATATATTTACATTCATCAGGTAGTGGGTGAATTGCTTCTCGAACATTGGAACCCTTTCTCATGTTTTTGTCCCCCTTTCCCTCCCCCACCCCTTCCCTATCATCTTGTTTTCCCCCTTTCCCTTCCCTATATCAAGCAAACAAATAAACATATATTTTGAAATATCTCAATATCTATAGCATATACAAGATGGCACAGACATATGGTGATTTTCTTTGCATGAAATATGGTAAAGGGGAATTAAAGGTATTCAAAGGGAAACATTTTTAAAATTTTATTCATATATTTTTATTGTAATTAATAGAAGAGTTACATTATATTCACCAGATAGAAGGTGCATTACTTCACAAACATTGATACCCTTTCTCACGTCTTGGTCCTCATTTCCCTCCCCCAACCCCCACCCCTCATCTTGTTTCCCCCCACTTCCCTATCCTATTTCTAACAACCAAACACTCATATATACAAAATATCAGATAACAAGGTGAAATACTGTAACAATATGAGATAACCAAGGGACAGCAAAAGAGATAAGAGATAACATAGTACATTAAGGACAACAATCACTCATTACATGGCTTTTGTTTCTGTATCCTGGATGTACTTTCATTTAACATCATCCTATATGGCCTTATGTATCTCGATTTTGTTCTATTGTAAATCTCTGCTTGGAGAGTCCAAGGTTTATATTAATTATGTCAAATGATGGAAACCATTGAGCCTGTGTTCCTTTGAGTCCTGCTTACTTCACTTAGGGAAACATTTATTTTAAGGGATGTATTGAACTTGAGACAAGACAGTGTTCTAGATTACCCATGTGATTACCAGGTCATCCTGAGTGTACTCTTACATTAGAAGATGGAAGCAAGTTATACCTAGAGAAGATGGGATGATGGTAGTAGTCTGATTAGAAGAATGTGGTGTAATGAGCTCTACCATGTTTGCCGTTGAATATGAAGGATTATGAACCATAAGAAATAGAGGATTTATAGAAGTTTCAGAAATAAAGGTACACACTCACACACACATACACACGCGCGCGCGCGCACACACACACACACACACACGAGTTGCATTTAACGAATGCTTTCTTTTCTTTTCTTTCTTTTTTCCTTTTTTTTTGTTCTTTTTTTGGTTGGTTGTGGACTTTGAACTTTGGATCTGGGTGCTGTTTCTGAGCTCTTCAGCTCTAGGATAGAGCTCTACCACTGAGTCACAGCACCACTTCCACTTTCCTGGTAGCTAGCTGGAGACAGTCTGAAGGACTTCCTTGCCCAGACTGGCCTTGAACCACAGTCCTCATGTCTCAGGCTCCTGAATAGCTAGGCTTACAGGCCACCATCACATGGCTAATGCCAGTCCTGGGGGGTTTGAACTCAGGGCCTGAGCATTGGCCTTGGACTTTCTCAAGACTAGAACTCTACCATTGAGCCACAGCACCAATTCTGGTTTTTTTCTGTATATATGGTATGGAGGAATTGAACTCAGGTCTTCATGGTATTCCAGGCAAGCACTCTACCAGTTTGTCTCTGACCTCTTATTCATGCCTCTCATGGGAAAAGTAGCCAGTACAGAAGAGAAGATGTCACAGAGCATACATTCACATTTACTAATACAAGAACTAGTAACTGTTTATATTTGTTTATATGTCTATCATTTGATTAACCCTCTTTGGACATTAAAGAGAATTTCAAGGTATTACTACAGAAGGAGAGTTGTTATATTATAAAGGAAATGATTCCAGTGGAGAACCAGAAATCATGATTGTATTAATATGTATCACAAAGCATCCTTGCTAAGAGTCACAGCGTTGATGGAAATAATACCTACATACAAGGAAGATTATTTTACCTGCCAATGACTGCTTCAATAATGCAGGCAAAGATGCAGTCATGAGAAGCATATTTCTGTCTGTGCATATGACATGATGTCATAGGCCTCATATGGACTTACAGGTTTGAAGAATGAACATTATCCCTATCCTTGGTTTGAAGAGTGAACATGTATGTTAAGTGAAAAATTCTCCATAAAGCAAAATATTCTTGATTTATCCAAATCTGCTGAACTAGAAATTTGGAAATATCTTTCTTAAGATAAAGATACTTATTGTACCTATAGCTATGAAACCTTATGAAACCACACATATTTTGATAATGGATGTGTGTGGGGGGGGTAAATTTTGAAAAAGAGGAAAAGCTAAATTCATTCAGTTAAAAAGTAATTCAAAGGAGTATCTCAGCTATTTTTTTATGGACCATCAAATTTCTGTATCTTGTAATGCGTTGAAGCAGCCATGTCAAATGTAGAACAAATGCTATTGGAATCTGTTCAATTTCATTTTAAAGCTTTCAAAGTGAATTTTTGACACTAGATTTGGAAACCTTTAATAATGTTCATCTAATCTACCACTGAATCGAATGGGTAGTAGTCAGAGGCAGAGTCTACACTTCACAAAATTTCTTTTTTTTTCCATCTAGCAAATGTTCTGAATATTCTTTGGATATTTGAATGAGTACTGTTTCTTAGATGGCATATTTTCCCAGTTGTAAAAGAATGTCAACTGCTTGTTTTTGTATATACTATGTTAACCTAAAACATATTGCTGTTTTATTAGCAAAAATCAAACACATAACAGAACTCTACATTTGATGATGATTCATGCACTATTTTATCTTTAATGAAGCTGGATGTAACAATTGTTGAAGTATGTAAGTAGCATGCCTAAATAATATAGATTGGTCTCTTGCTGTACAATTCTCTTAGGCTTTAATTTGCTTTGCAGCAATGTTGCTTGATTTTTTTTAAAGTCCAAGAATATTTACTATCACATGTAATAGCAAGGTTAGAGAGAGACCAGACTTCATAGATGCTTAAAACAAAATCCAACTTCTTTGTAATTTCTGTAATTTTGCTTTCTTCCACTTGTGGAGGTTTTGTTAAATGCTTGGCCACTCAAGTATGCCCAAGAGATTCTACGGTAAGTAGTTCAACAATTCAGGTAATCTAGCAGGATAAAACAAAACCTTGCTACAATAACAAAACAGCAGGATTTTCTTGGCTCTGGATCGTTTAGATCGTGTGGCCACTACTATTGAGTACCAGTCACAGAAGAACGCCATGAACTATATGGCTTCACATATTTTGGCATGCCTTTATGTTTGACTCAGTAATCACTTCTGAGCTGAGGATGGTATTGGTTTTGACTATCACAGAACACAAGAGGATGGCTGAACTCATAAGTTGTATTGTAGGAGGGTGATAGATGCGAGAGATGTTGTTACTGTTCATTTCACATTCATACCATGCTGCCAAAAAATTCAGAGGAGGACTGTTACAGGAAATACAAACTAATTATCACATGAAAATTTAGGGTTCTTTAACATTTAACTGGTACTGTGCAAACAAACTTGTTTTCATGAATTATTCCATATTTTATGTTAAAACAGTATGCTGAAATAATTTACTGATTAACAGGTGTAATCTTGTTATTATACCGTAGAGAAGGGCTAGAAATCAAAGAACAAAAATACTGAGATAAATTCTATTATTTATCGATGGCAACTAAATAGACAAAGGCAATGCCAACAGGAAGGCTCTTTTAGTATATTTTGTAAACGGATATGATTAATTATTAATCTCAATGGTAATTTGTGAAAAGAGAGGAAAACATAAACTTTTATTATGTTCCAGACATTACGTAACTTCAAAATATCTTCATTTTACTGATGCGGGAATGTGGGGTTCTCAATTCTGTGATTTTCCTAATGCTTCCTAATGCAGGGTCTTTTGGGCTATTTGCTTGATTTTTTTCTATTTTTCATATATTTTTTATTGTAATTAATAGAAGGGTTACATGATATTTGCCAGATAGATGGTGCATTAATTCCCATACATTGATACCCTTTCACATGTCTTGGTCCCCATTTCCCTCCCCCCCACCCCCACGCCTCATCTTGTTTTCCCCTGCTCCCTATCCAATTTCAATTAACCAAATACAAATATATCCGATATATAAGGTAACAAAGTGAGATACTGTAACAATATGAGATAACCAAGGGACAGCAAAAGAGATGAGAGATAACATAATACCTTAAGAACAATAATCATTCATTATATGGCTTAGTTTCTATATCCTAGAGATCCTTCATTTAGCATCCTACTATATGGCTTTTTGTATCAAGGTTTTGCTCTATTGCAAATCTCTGCTAGGAGAGCCCAAGGTTTCTACTGATTATGACAAATGAGGGAAACCATTGAGCCTAAGTTCCTTTGAGTCTGGCTTACATCACTTAATATGATCTTTTCTAAGTCTTTCCATTTCCTAACAAATGGGGCAATGTCATTCTTTTTCTTTTTTAACTTTTTTTATTGTAATTAATAAAAGGGTTACATGATATTTGCCAGATAGAAGGTGCATTAATTCACATATATTGATACCCTTTTACATGTCTTGCTCCCAATTACCCCCCTCCACCCCCACCCCGTTTGGTGTTCCCCCCTTCCCTATCCAATTTCAAATAACCAAATACAAATAAATCCAATATATCAGATAACAAAGTGAGATACTGTAACAATATGAGATAACCAAGGGACAGCAAAAGAGATGAGAGATAACATAGTGCATTAAGGACAACAATAATTCATTGTATGGCTTTTGTTTCAATATCCTGGAGGTCTTTTCAATTAGCTTCGTACTAATATAGCCTTATGTATCAAGGTTTTGCTCTATTGCAGATCTCTGTTAGTAGAGCCCAAGGTTTCTACTGATTATGACAAATGAGGGGAACCATTGAGCCTAATTTCCTTTGAGTCTGGATAACTTCACATAATATGATTTTTTCTAAGACTTTCCATTTCCTAACAAATGTTGCAATGTCATTCTTTCTGACAGCAGCATAGAATTCCATTGTGTACAAATACCACATCTTGTTTGTCCACTCATCAACTGAGGGACATCTAGGTTGGTTCCATATCTTTGCTATGGTAAATAGTGCTGCAATGAACATTGTTGTGCTGGTGGATTTAGCATGTCTTTGTTTCTGGATGATTGGGTAAATGCCAAGTAGTGGAATTGCTGGGTCATAGGGGAGCTCTATGTTTAGTCTTTTGAGGAACTGCCATCCTGCTTTCCATAGTGGTTGAACAAGTTTGCACTCCCACCAACAGTGTAGTGGTGATCCCTCCTGGCCGCATCCCCTCCAACATCTGTTGTTGTTAGTTTTCTTGATCCTGGCCATTCTAACTGGAGTGAGGTGGAATCTTAGAGTTGTTTTGATTTGCATTTCTTTTATGACCAGAGATGTTGAGCATTTTTCATGTATCTATAGGCCATTTCTGTTTCTTCTTCAGAGAAGACTCTCTTTAAGTCTTTGGCCCATCTTTTAATGGGATGGTTGTTACTTTGGAGATTAGTTTTGTATTGATTCAATTTTTTGAGCTGTTGATATATTTTAGATATGAGGCCTTTGTCTGTTGTAAGGTTGGTGAAGATCTTCTCCCACTCTGTAGGCTTCCTAATTACTTTACTAGCTATGTCCTTTGCCATACAAAAGCTCTGCAGTTTAATACCGTCCCACTTATCCAGCCTTTCTCTGATTTGTTGTGATTCTTGGTCCTTATTAAGAAAGTTTCGACCTGTGCCAAGGAAGTCTAGTGTATCTCCTATTCCTTCTTGTAAAGTTTTCAGAGTGTCAGCTTTTACCTCCAAGTCTTTCATCCATTTGGAGTTAATTCTAGTACAGGGTGACAAAGAAGGATCCAACTTTAGTTTTCTGCAGGTGCTTAACCAGTTCTGCCAGCACCACTTGTTGAAGAGGCTAATCTTTCTTCCATTCTATTTTTTTGGCTCCCTCGTCAAAGATTAGGTGGCCATAGGTCTGTGGTTTAATATCTGGGTCTTCAGTTCTATTGCATTGGTCTTCAGGCCTGTTCTTGTGCCAGTACCAAGCTGTTTTGATAATTATAGCTCTGTAATAGAGTCTAAAGTTTAGTATTGAAATTCCTCCTGTGCTGTTCTTTCTGCTAAGAAGTATTTTTGCTATACTGGGTCTTTTATTCTTCCATATGAAATTTTGGATTGCCTCTTCTATTTCTTTAAAGAATGACAATGGGATATTGATGGGTATTGCATTGAATTTGTAGATACCCTTGGCAAGATTGTCATTTTCACGATATTGATTCTTCCAATCCAGGAGCATGGGAGGTTTTCCATTTCCTCAGTTCTGCTTTAATTTCCTTTTTCAAGGTTTTAAAGTTTTCATCAAAAAGGTCCTTTACATTCTTAGTGAAGGTAATTCCTAGGTACTTTATTTCCTTTGAGGCTATTGCAAAAGTAGTTGCTTTCCTGATTGTTGCCTCATTCCTTTCACCGTTGGCGTAGAGGAAAGCAGTTGATTTTTGAGGGTTAATTTTATAGCCTGCTTCCCTTCCAAAGTTTTGAATCAGTTCAAGGAGCTTGGGAGTAGAGTCTATAGGATTCTTTAAATACAGGGTCATGTCATCTGCGAAGACCGAAAGATTTACTTCCTCTTTCCCTATTTGGATCCCCTTTATGCTTGCTTCTTGCCTTTTTGCACTGGCTAGGAATTCTAATACTATGTTAAAAAGGAGTGGAAAGAGTGGGCATCCTTGTCTCATTCCTGATTTTAGAGGGAATGGCTTTAGCTTTTTGCCGTTAAGTATATTACTAACTGTGGGTTTGTCATGCACAGCCTTTATTATATTGAGAAATGTTCCATGGATTCCTAGTTTCTCCAGAGCTTTTAACATAAAGGGGTGTTGGATCTTGTCAAATGCCTTTTCTGCATCTATTGAGACAATTATGTGATTTTTGTCCCTGCTCCTGTTGATGTGTTGAATTATATTAATTGATTTGCTTATGTTGAACCAGCTTTGCCTCCCTGTGATGAATCCTGTTTGATCATAGTGTATAATTTTTTTGATGAGTTATGCTCTCTTCTTTTTTTGGTAAGGTTTGTATAGGGTTTGTCAATTTTGTTAATTCTTTCAAAGAACCAACTCCTTATTTTGTTGATTCTTTCTATACTTTTTTTGGATTCCAATTCATTTAATTCTGCTTTGATTTTAATAATTTGCTTCCTTCTACTGGCATTAGGGTTGGTTTGTTGCTCTTTTTGCAGGAGCATAAGGTGACAAATTAAATTGTTTGTTTGCGATTTTTCCAATTTGTTATTGTAGGCACTCAGAGCTATAAATTTTCCTCTGAGTACTGCCTTTGGCGTGTCCCAAAGAGTTGGTATTTTAGTGCTCCTTTTTGTTTAATTTCATAAACTGTTGGATTTCTGTTCTGATCTCTTCGATGACCCATTGGTGATTCAACAATGCGTTGTTTAATCTCCATGAGTTACAGGGTTTTCTTTGGTTGGGTTGGGTGTTCAGTTCAAATTTGATGCCCTTGTGGTCTGTTAGAGTGCAGGGAATAATTTCAGTGTTTCTGAATCTGTCCAGGTTTGTTTTATGGCCTAAAATGTGGTCTATTTTGGAAAATTTTACATGTGCTGAGTGGAATAATCTGCAGATGTCTCTTAGATCTAGTTGGTCAATATATTTGTTCAATTCTAATGTTTCTCTGTTTAGTTTTTGCCTTGTTGATCTGTCCAAAGGTGAGAGTGGTGTGTTAAAGTCACCAACATTCACTGTGTTTCGATCTATGTATGGTTTAATTCAAAGTAAAATTTGCTTGATGAAGTTCGGAGCTCCGTGATTCAGTGTGTAGATATTTAGGATGGTTATGTCCTCCTGGAGGAAAGATCCCTTTAGTAGTATGTAGTAACCTTCTTTGTCTTTTTTCACTATTTTTAGTTTGAAATCTATTTTATCTGATATGAGGATGGCAACTTTAGCCTGTTTATGGGGGCCGTTAGCTTGATAGAGTTTATTCCAACCTCTCATTTTCAAAAGGTGTTTGTTTTTTGAGGTAAGATGTGTCTCTTGAAGACAGCAGAACGATGGATCATGTTTTTTGATCCAACTAGATAATCTATACTGTTTAATTGGAGAATTAAGGCCATTGATATTGAGAGTCAGGATTGAGAAATATTTATTATTTCCTGCCATTTTTACAAGCTTTCATTAGGGCCTGTGTTTTGATAGTTTTTTTTTATTTTTAGTTTTTTTTTATTGTAATTAGTAAAAGGGTTACATGATATTTGCCAGATAGAAGGTGCATTAATTCACATACATTGATACCCTTTCACATGTCTTGGTACCCATTTCCCTCCCCCCTCTTGATAGTTTTTGTGGTACTTAGATGTTATGAGTTTTAGGTGCCATGTCTTTCTCTGTATTACATTTGTGTTGGTTTTCCATGTGTAGAACATCTTTGAGAATTTTCTGTAGTGTTGGTTTTGTTGTGACATAATGTTGAAGCTTTTCCTTGGAATGGAATGTTTTTATTGTTCCCTCAGTTATGAATGAGAGCTTTGCTGGGTACAGTATTCTTGGCTGGTAGTTATTTGACTTCAGGGCATGGTATATATCGTTCCAATCTCTCCTTGCTTGCATGGTCTCTGCTGAGAAATCTGGGGTTATTCTGATTGGTTTTCCTTTATAGGTGATTGTTCTCTTCTCCCTGACTGCTTTTAGGATCCTTTCTTTGGCCTCTATTGATCCAGTTCAGATTATAATGTGGCAGTGGGATGTCCTTTTCTGGTCAGGTCTGTTTGGGGTTCTAAAAGCTTCTTGTATCTGGATGGGCCTGCCCTTCTGGATAATTGGGAAGCTCTCTGAGATGATTCCCTGAAATATATTTCCAATACCATTTACCTCTTTCTCTAGACCCTCCTCAATACCGCTTAGCCTTAAATTAGGCTTCCTAATTGTATCTTGGACCTCCTGTAGCATTTTCTCATATTTCCTAGATTTGAATTGACTCATTTTCTGTATTTTTTCTGTAACAGCTAAATTATTTTCAACCCTGGAAATTCTCTCTTCTGCATTGTCTAACCTGCTATCAAAGCTATCTACTTTATTCTTCATCTCCCTTGCTTCTAATTGCTCATATTTGATGCCTTGCATCTCTTGTTTTAGATCATGTATGGATTTCTTTAGCTCCTTGATTTCTATTTGAGTGGTTTTCTCAGCAGCTTTATTCTCTTTGGACCTTTGTTGGAGTTCAGTCACCTTTTTGTTTGTGGATTTTATGAATTCGTCCATTTTTCTTTGAAAATCCTTTATTATGGCCTCCTTTATGGCTTCCCCTTTTTCACATATCACCTTGTTTATGGTTTCCTCTTGTGTAGCTGTGGCTTCCTCCCTTAAACTTTCTTTATATTTTCACACTTTTCATTAATGATGTTTATCAATTGCATTTGTATAGCACTTGGAAGGCTCTCCTCTAGATTTGCCACTGACTGCTCCATTGCCTGTTTATGTTGGGTGGGAGATGCTTTTCCTTGATTTGACATTTTTCTTGAGTTTCTTGTTCTGCCCTTTTGAGAATGGGAGCAAGATTAATACTAAACAAGATTATAATTTTTCAGATATAACCAACCTAGACCTCTTTAGTTGGCTGACAATAGATATTAGCTCTTTTAGATTGGGAATAACACTCTCTCATTTTTTTATACACTTACATACAAATCTAATACAATTACAGATGACCAACTTATGACCAAAACAATAAGCCCCTCAATCAAATCTCTATTGTATTTAAGTCCCTCTGGACGTAGAATATAATTGCACACCTACATACACAGCATTGCTCAACAACCATCAAATGTAGATCCATGCATTATAAGAGTTGAAGGATGAACAGAGGCCCAGAGATAGAAAAATAATATGAAAGATGACAAGGGAGGTAGGAAAAGAATAATACAGGAGTGTAAGAATATTATAGGAATGAAGAAAGGGTATCATGTAAGGATAACTGACCTAAGGTGCTAGACAGGTAGAGTATTTGTGTAGAAAGTTTAGATGAACTTAGATAAAACTTAACAAAATAAGAAGAGTAATAAGAGGAATATATAGAGAAAAGAGAGAGGTTGGTATAGGAGATTTCAATGATACCTATTTAAGAAAGAAAAGATAAAAATAGAAAAAAAGAAACAAAACAGCAACAAAATAAAAGAAAACAGAATACACACACACCACACACACACACACACACACAAAAACGAAAACAAAAACAAAAACAAAAACAAACAAAAACAAACAAAAAGAAAAAAAAGAAAAAAAGAAAAGAAAAAAGGTGGGGGGAGATTCCTCACTGTTCTGAGTTCTTACCCAAGAAATACTAGGGTTGATAACCCAGAGTTTAAAAAGCAGGTGACTTTATCAATATGGATATCGTTTTTGTTCAAACTGTACCCAGAGTTGTCACTGTGTTTCTAGGAACGACCACAGTGACAGCAGGATTGCAGGAAAAGAGAGGAGAAAAAAAGAAAAAAAAAAAGGAATGAATCATAACATTAGAAATAAAAGGTGTAGGTTAAATGGCAAAGAGAAAAATAAGAACATTTAAAAATGCAAATGAAGGGCTGGGAGTTTGGCCAAGTGGTTAAAGTGCTTGCCTAGCATGCATGAAGACCTGGGTTCGATTCCTTGGTACCACATACATAGAAAAAAGCTGAAAGTGGTGCTGAGGCTCAAGTGGTAGAGCTCTAGCCTTGAGAAAGTCCAAGGACTGTGCTCAGGCCCTGAGCTCAAGCCCAGGAATGGCAAAAAGCAAAAAACAAAAAACCAAAAAAAAAAACAAAAAAAAATGCAAATGAAATGGGGTAAAAAAAAAGATAAAAAAAAGGGTATTCTTCAGGGTTTTTTGTTTTTTGTTTTTTTTTGGTGGGGGTAGAGGTTAGGAAACTTGTGTCTCCACTAAATTCGGGATCTAAAAACTTCACAAAATCTTTTTCTCTTGTGATTTGGCTTCGCGGTTTTTCGGATGAGATTACTTGTTTGGTAAAACAAAGCTGAAAGATCTGTTGGCGGCTTTGTTTACCAGGTCTGTGGGTGGCACAGGGGTATGGACTTCAGCAGTGCTGGGGCCAGATTTCTTGCTAAGGGATCTCTGGGAAATCCTTTGCCAGTTAGGTGGCACTGTCAGCAACACCTCTCAGGCTCCAATTGCTTTGGCCTGGGGTCGTTGCCAGCAGTCAAGATGTCACTGCACTCAGCTGGTGGGGGATGGGCTCCCTCCCAATGCTGTTCCCGGAGCAGAAGTGGAAACTTCTCAGAGCTACTCACAAATTGCTGGATTCTCCAGTTCCGTGAAGCTGGCAGGTCCATGCACACCCGGGTGTTGACTCTGGGCTCATGCAGGCTCTGTGGGGCTCTGTCTGCAGCCTGCGGGTCTGTGCTGCTGTGGAGCGCTTTCTCTGCTCTGGTTCAGAAGAGCCTTTGTCTCTCAGCTGCTCCGCAGCGGAGCTCCACGCTCTCTTTTTGCACTGGTATTCTTCCTTGTTTTCCTTTTTTCCTCTCTGCCTGAGTTCTCTGTGTCCTAAATCTTACTTAGGATCAATTTCTGATAGAGGACTGTCTCCTGCACTGCCAGCACATGAATCTTGGCAGGAGCTCAGTATGTCTCACCCTGAACCGCCGCCATCTTCCGCCGAATCTCCACAATGTTGCTTGATTTGTACAATGTGAAAGTTGCATATTGCTATACTATATATTGGTAAATGAAGATTTTTACAATTTTATATTGGATATATGCAATTCAGTAAATTTATGCTTATAGATATATGCCATATTAAATTTAGCATATTAATACTTGCTCCATACTGACAAATCCAATAATAGTATATAATTGAATATATAGATGTGTGTATGCATGTATATGTTATTTTCAAGGTTTCTACACATAACCTATATAGGGACAATTATTTTATATCAGAAACAAACCTCAGCATGACCTTCTAAAAATGAGCATATTTAAAATATATATGTATATATTTCTTTATTCTTTTTGTCATTATCTTTAAGTCATTGTTGGTGCTACTTAACAAAGCAGTTTATTAATACATTACATTTTGACCAATATTACAACCTTTAAAATTCTCATTCCCTTCAACTCATCCCTTCCCTTACTTTTCTTAATTTTGTGGTGTATATAATTATTTCTAGACTGCATTCTCCCAAACTTTCCCCCTTCATTTGTCTACCTCTTTCCCTTTGGCCCCATCTAATTTATTTATACTTATTTCTATTTTAATATCCCACCTAAACTAAAACTTCCTCACTGAGTAAAATTGTATGTTCAATCATACAACATAAGGCTGCATATGAGATAAAAATATAATTTCAGTACATTATAACCTAATATCCCAAATTCTTATGAAATTAATTTCCTAAAAATGTGAGATTATAACAAATAAGGCACAGAATAAAAGGCACACATTAAAGCACACTAATTCTCAAATCACAAATGGAAAATGTACAAAAGTAATATATTTTCACTTCTGATTTGTAAACACGTCTGATGTTCATGATCCTTGAATACTGCCTTATCCATTTGTTTCAGTGAAAATTTAGACTGCTTAAAATGGCACAATTGAATGAGTAGTGTTAATATAGATTCATTTTATTCAGTTCACTTGGGAAGTATGAAAATCAAACCACTGATAAATCTAATATCTAATATTCTAATATCTAAATAGTAGCCTCTGTAGTTCTGATGAGATTTGTTTCATAAATTATGGCTTTCACATTTTCATCTCAAACTCACTTTTCCTATATGAAATTCACTTTCATCTTGATATAAATCTGCATTTTAATATTTCTCTCAAATACCAATCCAAAGTACAATAGAGAATTACCTATAATTACCTCTCCAATTATTAAAAAAATCCAAGAGTTGATTTGTGTGAATCTGCTTTCAATTGCTTCTTTTCCAGACTCCCTATATAATCGACCTAACTTATTTTTTTAAGTTCTTTCTTGTTGTGATAAGCATTGTAAAGAAAGCATTTAATAATATTTACAGTTAGCCCAATTTACTTTACTATTTATTAGAGACTCTGGTCTTAAAATTCCAGCCTGTCCATAAATATGATAATTTTAACATTTGCCATCTATTTCTTCCCAGAAGTAATACTCTCAGCAGGTTCACCACTTCTGACATTTTCTTTCGTTTTAGATAGATAAGTGGCATCCTGCAGCATCTTCCCTACTCCCTTCTGCATTAGCATTCATAATATTAATTGCCCAAAATTACCAGCTGCAAGAAGTTTTATCTAACAAAGCTGCTCTGTGGCTTTCTCGAGACAATTTAGTACCATTTATGTCCCAAGCAAACACTTGGGTATGTAAATAGGAAGAAGCCTGCAGTATAATTAATATTTAAGAGGTAAAATGTCAGACTTAGCTAAGCATTTTTTAACATTCTTCATCCTCCCCACCAATCCTCTTTGCTTTAACCACATATTCTTCTAGAGACGAGCACTGGGGTTTTACTGAGAAAGCTACAATTGATCTTAGCTAAGTGTTTTGCTATGAAGTGCTGAAAATTACCCAGGCATGTAGTGCTGGATTCAGGTTTGGGATTGAATGTAATTAAGTCTGAAAGTTCTCCAACTCTTCTTAATACCTACATTGAAATAATATATTTAACCCAAAAAAACAAATTATGTGAACTGCGTTTATGCTGTATATGATTAATCAAGACCATAAAAGTTAGTGGAAAAGTAAGAAAGAAGTTCTTCAATATTTGATATGTACTGATTAATCATTTGCAAATAAAATGCCGTATTTTGCTTGTGTCTCATAAGTACAACGAATTCAAATTATTTCTCTTAACCAAGAAGCTATACTTATTTATATGTGCTAGTGATGTGTGAGAATCACATCAATTTCTGTCATACTTAGATTTTTTTTACTGAGGTTAATCTTTCCTCTGTGTCAAAAAATGATTACCAATCACAAGATAGATACAGCTATTTGAAATATTTGCTCATTAGAAAATAGGTAGCATCAATTTCTCTCTCTTCTCTCTCTCTCTCTCTCTCTCTCTCTCTCTCTCTCTCTCTCTCTCTCTATCTGTGTGTGTGTGTGTGTGTGTGTGTGTGTGTGTGTACCCGTGTGACTGACCCAGCCCTGAACTAAGATCCTCACAGTTGGAGTTCTCACTCAAATCTGATGCTTTATTACATGAGGCAGATTTTTGTGGGAGAATTGGAGATAATAGCCTGTCTCAATTGTCTTTGAGCCTTGATCCTCACATCTCAGCCTCCTGATCGCTTAAGATTACAGATATGAGCCACTATTGCTTATCTGAATCCCAATTTCCCAATGAAAAATTCAAAATTGTTTTTTGTTGGAATACTTTCACCCTCTCTTAAAGATGATAGTAATTTGAATATCAGGAGATACTAAAGTGTAATTAGAAATGACTATATAAAACCAGGACAAATCAGAAAGTTAATTTTCAAGATGATAAACAAATCCTAAAGGGGTTGGGTTCTGTCAGAAATTACAAGAAACTATTCATTCTGAGAGGGTCCCAGGGACATTCATAACTAAAGCATGTCCTGTATGTCCTATCATAGAAAGTTGAATGACATGCAGGAATTGGGAGTAAGCATAGAATCACCAAGAAGTCAAGCAATGACTAAAATGTCTTATCCAACATTGATTTGTGAGGTGTAGTTTTCTAATTTTCAAAATGCATTTCTTTAAACCTTTACTTATATAGGAGCATGTGTTATTTTAGTCTTAAGAATGTTTCTGCTGCATCAAAATTCATTTCTCAGTTGTCTTTTTCATTGTTCTTCTTATTCTAGCAAGAAAGTTATTATAGTGAAATAGAGATTTACTCCTGTTAAGATCTTATGACATTTGTTATTGTCACAAAATTAGTTGAGCCATAGAAGGGAATGCTTCTAAAAATGTGACATCTAACTTAATTCCCTCTATCAACACATATAAACTACAAAATAACTGTATTTCATAGAGAAATATTTGATAGAATTTATATATGGACTTCTACTAAGCAGAGAATATTAAAACTAATTCTATTTTCAGTTTTTAACATTTATTATTCATCAAATGTATGATCCAGCCACAAGATGTTATGACGAATAGATTACTTATCGATTTATAAATGGACTCATTGCTTGCTTAAAAAATCTTGTATATACTATCTCCTTTGCACCTCTCAAGGTTTACCAGAGTTCTACCACTATCACAAGTATTGACTCTGCCTTTAGCTATTCTCTCTCTACCTCAACTCAGCTTTCCTGTCTCAATTAGGAACCAAAAGTATATATTATTTGAATTACCACTGAAGAACAAACAAGTAGTCTCTTAACTGAGGGCATGGAGCGTGTGTGTGTGTGTGTGTGTGTGTGTGTGTGTGTGTGTGTGTGTGTGTGTATATATATATATATCCATCTATATTACTGGATGTATTTTTGGAAAAATTTATTGTCTTTAAATAGTTATACAAAGGAGTGCAACAGAGCAGTTTGTGAATATAGGGTCTCAGAACAATGTCACCTCTTTCAACATTCTCACACAACCCTCCAACCTTAGCCCTTCCCTTGTTTTTCTTAATTTTTTATGTTATATATTGTCTTTTTTACAAAAGCAAAGCAATTCGTTGACAAAGCAATGCATCTTGATCTAGCACATCTCTTCAACATCTTCAACTGCTTTCAACCTACCATTTTCTCTCACTTTTATCAATTTGTTGATATATATTTATATATATATATATAAAATGCATTTTTGTCTTCATTCTACTCACTTCCACAGTTTATTCTACTACTCTTCAATCTTTGCCTCCTTACACATCCCTCATATTGAAAGTACCCATTCCCTGGCCTTGTTTTCTAAAAAATTATAGTATTTTCTCTCTCCACAGAATCTATATACTTCAGTTAGTTCATTTATAGCTGCTTACATACCACCAAGTGTGTTTACTTTTAGATTTATAAACATATTCTTATAGTTCCTATAAAAGATGGAAACCATGCAAACTATCTTGCTTTGCTTCACTTAATATTTTTTTCAAAATCTTTTTAATTCCTTATGCATTTTTCAATATTTGCATTCATGTGTCTTAAATTTTAGTTGGACAGTCAAAGTACAGATAGCTAACACCTACTCTATATAAGCCGAGATTCACAGAATAGGACTTCAAAGCCAAAAGAGGGTAAAAAAGTTTTCAAGATCAAATATGTCATTGTTTTTTAAATTTTTTTATAAAGACAATACAGAGACACTTTACAATTTTGTACATCAGGTAAAGTTCATTTTGTCAAAACGTGTGATGTTATTATGTGAATTCTCTTTGGATTTTCTTACTGAATCATGATGCTGAGTATCTTTTTTTTCTTTTTTGTTTTTCTTAGGCTTTAGTAATTTTGCCTTTTTAATTCAATTTTATTATCAATGTGATGTACACATCATACATACATACATTCATAAATTCATGGAGTGTATTTCTTGTTGAGCCTTGTTCCCTGCCTCATTTTTCTCCCGCTTTCCATCCCCTCAACTCTCCCTGCCCCCAAGTTGTAAATTTTATTTCCAACATAGTGTCTTGTGATACTACTGTGGCATGGATTCACCCTTTGTCCCTTATCTCACCATTTTGTTGTTCCCCTGCCTTTCCCCAATTCAGATAAACATACATACAAGACACAGAGTACCAAAATCAAATACAGTGACAATCGGGGATGAACCAAAGGAAGAAAAACAAAATGAAAGAATAAAGAAATGACTTCACATAATATATTAAAACAATGAGAAATCTATTTTCCCATATTTTAGGATTCATTAACATTAGCATCATCTTACATGGTCAGTTTTAAAACCAACACATGAAGAAAAATAATTTTCATATATTGTTATGGGAATGTTAAAATTAACACTGAGAAACAATGTACGGCATAGAGAAGAGTGTGTATGTGCAATCATTCCAGTCCTAGTGTTTGAACTCAGGGTCTGAGCACTGCCCCTGAGTTTCTTTGCTCACGGCTGGTACTCTATCACTTGAGCTACAGGACTACTGTTGACATAAATAATATATTTAATTGGGATTTGGAGTTTTATGGACTTTACTCCCTGGTCTGGTTTCAAACCAAGATCATCAGATATCAGCCTTCTTTCTGAGTAGCTAGAATTAGAGGTATGAATGATTGGCTACTGGTAACAATTTTTCAAAATGTAATTATATCATTTCTAGTATATGTTGTAGGGAATTAAAAAGTTAAGCTCATGCAAAATCCTTATGTTAGGGCGTATAACAACAATTTTTTCACAATTACCACCATCTGGAAGCAACACAAATGCTCTTCAACAAAAAAGAATACTCAAAAAATAGAGTACATTTCTTTTTGGACAATATGACCCTTTCTCACATTTACTCCTAGTTTACGATTCTAATTCCAATTAACCAGCAAAAAGTGTATGTGAAGACATGACCCAAGTGATAGAGGATCTAAATTAAAAAAAAAAAACCTAGATGTCCCTCAGTTGATGAGTGGATCAACAAGATGTGGTATTTATATACAATGGAATTCTATGCTGCTGTCAGAAAGAATGACGTCGCCCCATTTGTAAGGAAATGGAATGACTTAGAAAAAAATCATATTAAGTGAAGTAAGCCAGACTCAAAGGAACATAGACCCAATAGTCTCCCTCATTTGTCATAATCAGTAGAAACCTTGGGCTCTACTAGCAGAGATCTGCAATAGAGCAAAATCTAGAGATATTAGGCCAAATAGTATGACATTAAATGTAAGGACTTCCAGGATAAGGAAACAAAAGCCATATAATGAATGACTGTTGTCCTTAATGTACTATGTTATCTCTCATCTGTTTTGCCATCCCTTGGTTATCTCATATCGTTACAATTTTTCACCTTGTTATCTGATTTATTTTATATGTGCTTAATTGGTTATTTGAAATTGCATAGGGGAGGGGGGAAATCAAGATAAGCGGGAGGAGGGGGGAGGGAAATGGGGACCATGTCATGAGAAAGAGTATCAATGTTTGTGAAGTTATGCACCTTTTATCTGGTGAATATAATGTAACCCTTCTATTAATCACAATAATAAATAAAGAAATAAAATAAAATTAAATGAGAGAAAGTTTTCAAAAAAATTATAAAGAAATTTCCTGAAGATTTTGTTATCCAAGATTTCCTTTTTTAAGTAAAGTGTAAAGGGATTTGTTTGTATTTTAGATAAATTCTCTTAAGATCTCTTAGACAATAAATGTAAATGAATATACTACATCATAACTGTCGTTTTATTCATAATTAAGTCCTCCATTTACTCAGTAGACTAACATGAAACACTAATTATTATGTGACAGAAACTTGTGTATAGCTAACTGAGAAAAGAAGATTAGACCATTCTGAAATAATGACTAAGAAAAAGAAAATATTCCTAATTGGGAATTAAATGAGAACAATATGTTGAAAATGGACTGTGCAATTTGGGGGGGTGGGGGTGGAGGGACAGAAAATGGCAGAAAAACATGGGAGGGGGCTAAGGAGGTAATATCCAACAAGAAATGTACTCACTACATTATATTGGTAACTGCAACTCCTCTGTACATTACCCTTATAATAAAATTAAATATTTTTAAAATAGAAGACTCTTAATAATGTTTGTGTTGGTTATGAGTATATACAGAAATTTGCAAGTTTAGAAGAGTTGAAACATAGACTTACATTGGAAAAAGAAAATCTTCCTAAAAATTACTAACAAATGAAGTATACACAGTAAAGATAGAAAGATTTTTTTTAAGGAAAAGAAAAATAAGAATCAAATGAAGCTAGGTGCCAGTGATATGAGATCAGGGTTCAAAGCCAGTCCAGGCACTGAAGACTGTGAAACTCTTATTTCCAATTATCCACTAGAAATCAAGAAGAGGCACTGTGGCACAAATTGGTAGAGAGCTAGCCTTGAGCTGACAGTGCCTATCAGTGATAGCACAGGCACACACTTCAAGCCCCATGATTGACCCAACCCCCCCCAAAAATAGTTATCTGAAAACTTTGCACAAATACCTTAAAAAGGCATATAAACAAAGATACAACACGATATGATACTAAAAAACCTCAATAATCACAAATACATATTTTTGCCAAAATAATCAACTTATATCAAGAGATAAATCCAGGTTATCTAAGTGAAATCCAGTTAGGAAGCACAAAATTCAGTTCAGTAATCATTTTCCCAAATGGTGTTTCAGTCACTAGCAACTGCCTTTTTGAGGAAGGAACAGAGATCTTTTCTGGTGGCATCACAATAATCTTGTTCCTTAAAAATAGACTACTATGTTCACACACTGACCAAGCTTTTCTAAAAGCCCATTTCTCAAAGTTGATCCCTGTCCTCAACTGGCACATGGCTGTATTTTAGTTATCTGATGTAGTAGTCTGCAAAGTCTAGGAAAGCGATAATAACAAAGAAAATGGAACACACTGAGCAATGAAATGCTCATACAATGCAATGAGAATGCAAAATGAGACATAATCCCTGGGAGACAGCATGGCAGCTTCTTATTAAGTTAGACTTTATTAATGACTGTGCAATTCCACATCTTCATACAAGAGAAAAGTTCATAAACCCAAAACACATGCTAATATACATGCACAAAATACTACATGATAATATTGGTTAAAGTATTGTATACAATTGCCAACAATGGAAAACAATCTAATATCTCTTCAGCCTGAACAGATGAACTATCAAAATATGCAATACAAAAGAAAAAATATAATAAAAATTTTAGCATGTATATTATTAGCATAGATGAGTTATCATTAACATTTCTAAGTAAAATGTAAGTGGCTAGAAGCTTTATTTCATACAACTCATGCATATATCAATTTAGACAATACAAAGTTCTGGAGATGGAATGTATGCTAACAATTTTGAGGATAAGAGTATAAGAAAAATTTCTTATGTTACAGGGATATAAGAAATTGGTGAGAATAGCAAGATAACAATTCTGAAGATTCATTTTAGGAGGGAAAAATATAAGGCTACATGACATTAGCTTTCATAAAACTACATGTCACAAGTTTTATGTTACATATTTAAACTGTAAAAGAGTAAAATAATGCAGGGAATATATTTAGGTTTCCTTGCTCTGTACCTTAGTAATAGTTAAATCAAACATTAACAGAGTATTTTAGTTGAAATAAAACCTATTACAAGAAAACATGTTCTCTTGTAAAGAAAATGGGGAAAGAGTGAAACCATGACATCAGTTAGAGATAATAATAATGATAGCTGTTTAAAAATCTAAGATGTGATAATAAAATACATATTTTATAAGAAATGAAACTAGGAAGAGTACAAGCATTGGTAACGTAAAAATCTTATTTCAGTTGCAAGTTTTAATGTCTTGCTAATGACTGTCCAGGCTAGAGAAACTCATTGAAAAAAGTAAATATCATAATTGATTGTTAGGTGAGGTAACAATATTGCATTTGCCATTTCTCTAAGGATATTAGAGTACCATATGAAATGAATCAACCCATTGGTGCCACAAAGATTAAGAAAATTAAGAGAATGCAGTAAAGAGCTGAATATTCCTTCTCTCTTCTAGACCTTTATTTCACTTCAGTGGAAAGGTATAAACTTCAACCTACTAAAATAATATGAAAATAATGTTCCAGGAAAAAGAATTTGGAAACTCTTTTCTAAGGGCATCAATGTTAACTGAAGGACAATGAGTTTACTCTTTTCAATATCAATAAAACAGAACCTAATGAAGTTAGAGTGAATGTTGTGGAAACAGCTACAGAGAGGCAAACAAAAGAAAGTGTTCACTAGAATATGAATTGTGTTTCCAAATGTGAAAAGTAAAAACATCATAGCTCCAAATGATAGTAAATCTAAAGTGAAATTTTAACTGCATGATTGTGAATTTTTTTGTAAAAATAAGAAAAGTGATATTAGATGAAATCTTTTTAGTAAAAGAAAGATTATGTTGACAAGGAAGGAAAATAATCAATAAAACATAACAAAAATGAAGTAGGACAAATTGTAAATGCAGCCAGGCTTGGTGGCTCACACCTGTAATCCTACCTATTCAGGAGGCTGAGATCTGAGGATTAAGGTTCAAAGCCAGACTAGGCACCAAAGGACATGAGACTCATCTCCAGTTAATATCTAGAAAACAGGAATTGGGGCCTTGGCTCAGGGTAGGGTGGTAGCCTTGAGCTGAAGAGCTCAGAGACAGTGCCCAGAGTTCAACCCCATGACCCACCAAAAGAAAAAAGAAAAAAAATGGAAATGTAATTCTATATGTAATGATATTCCCACAAAATGTTTTTAAATTTAAATTGTATAATAAAGATGATGTGCGATGTGCAGAGAGGTTACGGTTACATAATGAACATAATGAGTACATTTCATTTTTAACAGTGTTACCTATCCCATCCTATTTTTTGTACTTTCCCTACCCTAGGTCCCCTATTCCCCAAGTTGCAAAATTCATTTCTAACAAAGTATTTCATAACCTTTTCTCCCAACTTTTCCTTAATATCTATTACACACGCTGTTCTCTGAGCTTCATATTTTTTCTCCATCGTTCTCACAAGGTATCTTTACATTGCAGCATGATGTGCTTCTACATGAAATATTCTTGCCTTGGTAGAGTGGGTAGGCTACCTTTTTAGTCACTCTTACAGCATCATAAACATCATGTACAATTGTACATTAAAACACTTGTCAGAGTGTTAATGGCATTTGCTCATTCTCCCAGTAAGCCACCTGATATGATTGCTATAAAAATGGTTCCTAGTAAAAATTTAATAAATCAATGAATAAATAAATGGTATCCAAGAAAATGTTCTGTCATGTTTCTGACAAGAAAGGATTGCAAGAAATAGGCTTTTGTGTTTTCATTAAGGCCCCGGGGATCATGCTAGTTTGGATCAGAAGTCAAAAACCAGCCTTGGGTATAGGACAACAGGCAGGGATTTCTATATCTTTGTTAGTAGAGCATTATCTTGAAAATCAACATTTTGTTCTTTACAGAAAACACACACAATCTTTTTGTACACAAAGTCCTGAGATGTGTTTGTTCTCTGTTTCTGAAACATGGCTTTTTATTAATTATGTCATTCAGACAGTTTCTCACTTAAATAGTAGTTTTAACATCTCTTTGAACAGGTGCTCTACCTGAAAGAAAAATACCTGTCAAGTAACCAATGCTTTCTAACTTCTATCATTTTTTTTTCTTTTAAGGATTTTCTGGTAGATTCCCCAGACCAACCTTCCTATAAGCATTCAGCACTAGTTTGCTTACAACATTATCTCAAACTCTTGTGAGCAAACTTGTTTTTTTGTCTCATCATACTATCTCCAAAACAAATTCCAAGGAATTCACGGTTGGCATTCAAACTTTCAGTTAGAATTTTACTTACAACCTAGGTATCCCTTCTAGTAGATGTGAATCGTCTGGGAATCACAATGATTACTTCAGCAGTTCCTTTTCTCATTCATACCTTCTGAAGCACTAACATGACCAACTCTGCAACACTTTCACTCAGAAATAATTATCCAGTCATTCATCTGAATGTTTTAGTGAATATAAAAATAACCATATACTTGTTTTGTATATTTTTATTCATTTGTTTATGGTTTATCTTATTTATCAAAGCAGCCATTTTATCATAACAAAATTGAGATAACTTGACAAAAAGAGGCTATACTTCTAAAAGCCTTTCATGAAGAATTTGAAAGAGAACATAGATGAAAATCTTATATATAAACTCATACAAAACAGTGACAAACCAGATACTTTGCGTATAATATCCAACACAAATGAAAGATGTTTCTTCTCCTAAATCCTATTGAGTATTACACTAAAATGCCTAGACAAGCATGGTAGCTCTTGACTGTCATCTTACCTACTAGGGAATCTAAGGTTTAAGGATCACAGTTCAAAGCAAGCCCTTGCAAGAATGCCTCTGAGAGTCCAGAAAACCACCAAAAGGCCGGAAGTGGAACAGTTTCTCAAGTGGTAGAGCACTAGCCTTGAGCACAACTGCTCAGGGACAGGCCCTGAGTTCAGTCCCAAGGACCATCTCAAGAAAAGAATAAATATAAGGCAATAGATAAAGTCACAGAACTTTAATGGACAGGCTGGCTTTGAAACATGATCCTCACATCTCAGCCTCTGACTAGCTAGGATTACAGGCCACAAAGACTTTTAAATATGAAGTTACAAGCATGTAAATGATGCATATAAGAAAATATTGATGAAAGATATTAAAGAACCAAGTAGAGAGATGTCACATACCCAAGTATATAGAAAGATATAATAGTGTCAACATGTCATTTCTTCTACCATGCCCTAATAGAGTAAGTACAGTCTCCACCAAAATTCTAATAAGATGTATTGCTGACACAAATAATCCATTGGAAAAAGTATATGGGTCCGTGGTAGGGCATAAGTACAAGAATAATCAATACAATACTGTAGGTAAAGAAAAATGTTGGAGGACTGACACTATCCAAAAATGATACTTACTATGACAACATAGTGAGTTCGTGGAAGAGAATGCAGACTCCAGAAATACATCCCTATAAATATTACCAAGACCTTGATACAAAAATGTGTTCAAATTGGATAGATCTTGAAAATTGAAACATTTAGAAAACAAACAAATATTCTTGTTCTTGGTAGGTATTAACACACAGTGTTTAAAGTTTATGTCCATAAAAATGCTTGAACATGATGTCTATAGTGGATTCATTCATAATGGAAAATTGGAACAAATCAAGATGTCTGTTAATAAATGAATGAAAAAACTATGATGTATTCATAACATGAATAATCCTGGGATGATTAAGAATAATGATATCAATTTGTAAAAACATGCTAAGTGAATATTATGATGAGAAAATAGCTGACTAAAATCAATTCCACTTCATATAATTCTAATCATACAGCATTCTGGAGAAGGTAAAACTATGTAAAGGAGTAAAAAGATCAATAGCTGTCAAAAGTTTGGGGTCACAAAAAGGAGAGTGACCTGAGAAGTAGCATAGTGGACTTTTATAGCAGTGCATGTATTTTGTATAGTACTATTGTGATAAGGAAATGTCCCTGTATCAATGTCAATTACAATTGAAAATAAAGCCATTCAGTAATATCAATTGTGTCCTATGAGATACATATGTATGCAAACGATAAGGCTTCATAAAAATCCTCTGCACTTTTTGTTTAATTTTGGTTTACATCTAAAAGCTCTTTGAATTAAAATCTATTGTTTAAAAATTTTTAAAAAATACAGTGAGTCTTAGAGCATCAGAGGAAGAGAAACCTGACTGCAGTTATGGTAGGGTGAGTATAGCAAAGAGATTTTGTGCAATGGGATGTTAAGAATACAGAACTCATCTAATTTAAATGGGTCCTGAGAAAATTCAAAGTGTTAAAACAAATTAATGTTTTTATGTATTTCTTGAAGATTGAAAAGAAACATCATGAATGACTTTAAATAAAACAAGATGATAGCCAAACCAGGGAAACGTACAGCATATTTTATTTCATTCCATAAAGACAGGCACTTGACAACATGTCTGAAAAAGTGATACAAAGCATAGTATTTGGGTTTGATCAGGATTAGAGAGAAAAGATGAAAATATACAAAAACAAATAGGGAAAAGTCAAGCATGTTATAATTTTATGGGGCCATCAATGGACATGCCACAAATTGGGTAGCCATCAGCATATATCAGAGTAATTTTTTCCTTAACTATGCTTTGAAGGTGATGAGGAGAAGTCACTGAAAATCATCTTGTAAATTATGAAAAATTGAGTCCTTGAACTAAGGAGTAAATATTTTATAGCCCTCCTGTTAAATTCTGTTAACATAAGGAAAACACTGCCAATTTTAAGTTAGTATAAATGGCCAAATTTATGTCACTGTATCCATATCAATGATCTGTGAGCTATCTTTAGCTCAACCCTTTATTACATAAACTTTTCTTGACAATTTAAATAGTTATATAGAGAAGGTTCTGGTTTGATAATAGCCTTGGAAGCCTTCAGATAATTTGCAGGAAACTAAGCTAAACCACTGTATCACAGGGAACAAGAAAGCACCTAGTTATATGACTCAAGAGTGCAAAGATCTTCATTATTGGATAGAGAACTGAAGGAACTTTGATTTCAGGGTCAACTGAAGAATAGGGTTAACTGAAGATTAGCATATGCAGAGGAGAATCCCAAAGTTTTAATATATTTGAACAAGGAACTTTCAGTTTAACAAAACCAATCATAGGAAGTTGTAACAAGCATTGTTGAACATGGGCCAGGGGACAAATGGAAAGAGGAAAAGTTACTATAATATTCAATGCACATATATGAAAATGAAAGCAGGTAATTTAAAAAGATGGGTAGAGTTAGGAGAGATGGGTGACACTGATCAAATTGCAATGAACTCACTAAGTAATGTGTCAAATTAAAATCCCTGTATACAACTACATAAAGACAGTTTAAAAATATATATATATATATCTTTGGGCTGGAAGTTTGGCCTAGTGGTGGAGTGCTTGCCTAGCATGCACGAAGATCCAGGTTTGATGCCTCGGTACCACATACATAGAAAAAAGCCAAAAGTGGTGCTGAGACTAAAGTGGTAGAGCTCTAGCCTTGAGAAAGTCAAGGGACAGTGCTCAGGCCCTGAGCTCAAGCCCAGGACTGGAAAAGAATATATGTAGGGAAAATCATTATATATGAGGTAAAAGAAAGCAAATTTTGTCTTTCTGTGCCTCTCTTCTCTCTCCTCACTTCTTCCTTCCTCCTCATCCCTTCTATAGTTTCACACACACACACACACACACACACACACACACACACACACACTCATGGCTTTCTACTTTCAAAATGTCAAAGACCATTCATACTGTTTCAGCATTCTCAGTGACAGCTTGCTGTAAGCTATTTCCTATGAGTGTCACTGCACCACCGCTTGCTGGAAGAGATGGAATAACCTCTCCTAGAGGTCACTGTAATGGGGCATTTTGGAAATCAGAGCTCTTGCCAGACTACTGAAGTGAAGCTTGCAGAGAGAAATGAATCTGTTCTGGTAGTTTGGTTTCCCTCTTTGAAGTGAGTTGATAACACATTGGCTTGACAGAAAGCCTACATGTTCATAAATTATAAAGGCATAATTTCTTTTCAACTCAACTGCTTTCAGAGGCAGTGGAGATATGGCATTGAACTAAAATATGCAGTTAAAGTCAGTCTAATGAATCAATTTGTACAGCTTTTGATAATAGATTTTCAGGTCAAATGAAGACAGAAGGAAAGAAGCAGTACACAGGCAAATTGTCTCAATTTAAGCTTCATATGACGGTGAACAGATGGAAAAATCTGAATTATCATTAAAATTTGAAAATATGGGCAACAAAATGCATGCATGTGATACACTTATATATGTGCATACAGACAGAAAGAACTTAGGTTCTTCATTACATCTGATTTTTAAATTGCAATATCATTGATATATTAAAAATAACAGTTAACTCTTGAGGTTCCATAAATTAAAAAAATTATTATAGCAAGTTGACAGTGCACCTCAAGCATGGATCATTAAAAAATCAATTAGTTTAGATTCATCAAAATTAAAACTTTTGTTAGTCTCTGTGGAAAAGGAAAAAGATGAGCAATAGCAGATATGATTGCAAACTACATATCTGACAAAGTATATCTGAAGGATATAAAGAATCATCCAAAACTCAATAGACACTTTACTGAAGAGAATATAAAAGTGATGATTAGATGAACAGGTACTTATTCAAATATCTAGCCATTGAGAAAAAGGGAACTTAAAAATGTAGTGTGATATCTGTACTTCTAACAATAGTTAAAATAAGTACTAAAACTATTAAGTTATGCCAAGCATATGGATAAAATGAATCTATGGTACATGGGGTGTGGGAATGCAAAATGATACTGTCTCTCCACAAAATATATTTCTCATCTTTTAAAAATAGTGAAATGATGCATAGTTATCATTAAACTATACAATCACACTCTCTATAATTTATCCTGAATAAATGGACATAGGCATCTGTACATCAAGCTGAATGGTTTAATTCCTAATGGTCTAAACCTAGAAATAGCCAGAATGTGCTAGAATTAGTGGCAATGAACCACATTTTTTAATCCATTGCATGAAACTTGTTTCAACAATAAAAATGAACAGACCATTGATTACCAATTTAAATGAATTTACAGTGGGTGAAGAAAATTTTTTTAAAAAGTAGAAAGGTTTCCATGTTGAAGGATGTTCTTTGTTTAAAATTTTCAGTAGAGATGGAGAAAGAATGTTCAGAATTAGGTATAATTCATCAAGGATATAAGGCTATCAAGGTGTAGCAAGGAAAAGATTATTTTTGAACCCTTTTTTCAATGCAAGATTTAATGCCCTCACATTTGAGCCATTAGCCACAGCCAAGCTTTTGGCTACTTGTTAGGAAGACTGAATTTCAGACTCTCTTGTTTAAGCCAGTCTTGAGAACCAGTTCTCTGTATCTCAGCTGTTTGAGTAGCTACAATTATGGATGTGAGAGACATTATTTTGGGAAGAAATGTGTCTGAATCTCAACTACAGTATGATACAGGAGGACTCAAAATATCCACAGTTGTTGAAATGGCATGATGCTCATACATAGGGTATCATGTGAATTTCCAGCTGTGACCCAAGGCCGATGGGGGGAAAAAAACGAATTGAGGGATATTAAGGCACTTAGTTATCTGTACTAATTCCTATGTATATATATAAATATTTCAAAATAAAGAGCTTAAAACTTAGATCAAAATATTGAAGAATTTTTAACTAAGAAGAAAAGCTTCCAAAAAAGCACAAATATCTCAAATTACTTTACAAAAGATTATAGTTGTCAATGAGAAAAATTTTTGTCAACAAAGACCATTCCTGTGGGGTAACAGTGTCTCAAGGCTATAATCATAGCAACTCAAGAGGCTCAGAGCTGAGAACCAGGGTTTGAAGTCAGCCCCTGTAAATAAATCCAAGAGATTACTATCTCTAATATGTAAAACGTTTTTTACTCATTAGTAATCAAAGAAATGGTCTGTATAACAGATAGACTTCTACTTTTTATTATTCAATTAGTATTTAATTTCTAGGACTGAAACATTATATTTTTTCTTTTTCTTGTTCACCTATTCATGGTATCTGCCCAGAGGCTCCTGACTCTCTCCATCTTTAAAATCTGGTCTCTGTTTTTTCAGTAGGTTTCATTATTGATAATCTTCACTGAGTTTAAGAAATTAGGTGATGTATTTAATTATAAAATTGAAGTAATTTGAAAGACATATTGTATAAGTTCATTCTTTGTGAACGATTTTGCAAATATTTTGAATCACATGTGCGAACATTTCATATGTATTGATTTAATTTTGTTTTATTACTGGCGATCAGGATTGAAATTAGAATTTAGGACATTCTGTTACTTTAGCTACATCCCAGCCATTTTTGCTTTATTAACTTGTCTTTTCAAATAAGGTCTTGCCTTTTTGTCAAGGTCAACTGCTGTCTTTCTACTTATTGATTCTGTTCAACTGGGATTACAACTATGGACCACAATACACAATTTATTGGTTGACATAGGATCTGGCTCCCCTTTTTTTCTTTCAAAGCTGCACTTCACACAAGATTCTCCTAATTGTTACCTCTTGTATAGTAAAATTATAAAGGTGCAACACAATTTCCATCTATATGTGCTTTTCCATCTAATGTGCTTTCATATTTTTAACTTCTTTTCTGGAATTTATTTATTACTGTCTTCTACAAAGTATATTAGGCATATTCCACTGTATTTGTTCTTATACTATTTCCAAGATGTTTAGTAATTTTGTTAGAATTATTTTATCTTATATTTCATATCTATGCTCTCACAGTTCATTCTCTGTCACTTTTAGCATTTTTCTACATCGGTGAAATTTCAACTTTGGAGTTAAAAAATTGCAGAAGAACTTTGTTTGCATGAGGTTATCTTATATTGTTACAGTATCTCACTTTGTTATCTGATATATCAGATATATTTATATTTAGTTATTTGAAATTGGATAGGGAAAGGGGGAAAACAAGATGAGGGGTGGTGGGGTGGGAAATGGGGACCAAGACATGTGAAAGGGTATAAATGTATGTGAATTAATGCACCTACTATCTGGCAAATATCATGTAACCCTTCTATTAATTACAATAAAAATATATGAAAAAAAGAATTACCTTTTTTTTTCTTTCTGCAGCCAATAGAGATTGGTAAGCCCAGAAATAATTGTCATGAAGAATCAGATCATTGTCTGATCTCATTCTCTAAAGCTCCACAAGCCACCTGAAAGTTTTTGGTGCATAATCCCCCACTATCAAACTATGTACACTCCCTGCATTTTGAAACAAATGCATAATTCTCCATACATCTTTTGGCAGAATCTGATTCACGTTCCTCCAAAGTTAGATTCAGTCACCTTCAAGTATTTCCGTTTGACCTTCTGGGCATTTTGCTCCCTAACTTCAAAAACTGTGCCACCCCCAAACAACTTACTTCTACTTAATGTATGATTAAATTTTTTAGTACAATGTTTGATGTTTATAAGCAAGAAATGTTATCATTATTTTTTTTTCATTTTTATAAAATTTCTAATGTTGTAAGAAACATCCCAAACCCAACTTTTGTTGGGATTTAGAAATTAAGTTTCTCAACTTCTTTCCTATCTGTACCCTTTGGTCTGACCTATTTTCTTCTACAATCTCTAATATCAACTTTTTGGGGGCAGAAAAGGAGAATTTAGTTTAGCCTCTTGTACGGAAAGCAAATTGGTCCCCAAAACAAGAATTTCCTTTTGGACAAATTCCAAAACTCAGTAGACCACTTTGTTGCTGTTCTGTTCCATGAATAAAGTGATAAGCAGCTTCTCCAGAAGTCATCCAAGGACAAGCCATATAGTCTGGAATCTGGGCCTGGATCATCTATGCAGATCTATGCACACATATGAGTGACCATGCATCCTCTACCCTCAATTCTCCACATTTGACCAGAAATCAATATGTGTACTTAAGAAAACAGCTGTATATGTATGGCAGTTCTATATTCCCATGGGCTCCTTTTGGTTCTCTGCCTTTAATCATATCTCTTCATTTGGTGTATAAGAACAACTGGCTAGCAAAATGTCAATGGCTCACTCCTGTAATCCTAGTTACTCAGGAGACTGAGAAACAAGGATCATGATTCAAAGCCAGCCAGAGCACAAAAGTCGATGAGACACATCTCCAATTAACCACCAAAAAAACCAAAAGTGGCACTGTGGTTCAAGTGATAGAGCAGTAGCCTTGAGCTGAGGAACTTGGGGACAGTACCCAGGCCCAGAATTCAAGAAACACAAGGAGGAAAAAAAGAAAAATTGACCCAATCTAAACTGATTGAGAGTGCTGAACTTTGGGCCTGGGGTCATAAAACTAGTTTCAGCATCATCCATTCATTATATTTATAGTAAAAATAATTTCCCCTGTATATGTAGATAATTTTTGTAGACAAATGGATTAATTAAAGCCAAGCATTTTTTGCTTCTTTTATGCCATCTAAAATAAGGTTTCTGCAGGACAATGAGTTTGCAATGTCATGCTTGCCATGAGTATAAAAAATACAACAAAAAGATATATTCTTCCATTTACAAAATGGTGTAGTATAGAATAAAGCAAAACAGGCTAAAAATTACACTGTGATAGTTCCTGCTCATTGTTGATAAAACTACTCTAAAACAAAATGCAAAATAATATTACAAGTTAATACCCCTGTGCATTATCTGAGAAAGCAAACCTATTATATGAAAAGTCTGTATTTCTGCATGCTGAGTGAATTTACCAGTAAAATGTTGTCATCATGCTCTATTGCAAGGATAAAGACATTAGCATTATGTATTGAAATCAAATCAATGGTCAATATAGATTAAATATTGATGGAAGTTGACACACAGTATATTTGTGTTATCTTTCCACCTCTGTTACTGCTACCCATTCCTCATACCTTATAAAGCTTTGAGCATAAGTTTCAAGTGAATAAAAAAAAGCTTAAGGCCGAAGGGTGAAAAACCAATATTGGAATTAGAAGCAGTATTAAAAACAGTGATTTAGTGAGCTGATTCATAGAGCATTATGTATCCGACAGCAAGAAACATGACAGAACATAGCCTACACCGAAAAAAACCCAAGTATTTCCAGATATCCCAGACTGCTTGTGAATATCTTTTTGCCAGTCTTGGGCTTGAGCTCAGGGCCTGAGCACTGTCCTTGGACTTTCTCGAGGCTAGAGCTCTACCACTTGAGCCTCAGCACCACTTCTGACTTTTTTCTATGCATGTGGTACCGAGGAATCGAACCCAGGTTTTCATCCATGCTAGGAAAGCACTCTACCACTAGGTCAAACTCCTGGCCATAAATGAGATTTTTTTAAAAGGGAAATATAGAAAAGAGAGAAGGTAGGAGAGATCTTGCTCTTCAGGCCTTGTAATCATTGATTTGCATGTTTCCATGAACATTGTTTTCATATGGGATACAGCATATGAGACTCATGTTATCTTGCACATATTTGAGTAATTCTATTAATTGCTAAAATAAGTTTGGTAACTTGAAGCAGAATATATAGATTCATTTTTAGTGCTTATCTTTATGTTATTTTTACTTTTAATTAACAAGTACACATATAGTCCTAAGTAAACAATTTAATTTAGTATTTCACAATACTGTAAGTGATGGCTGGGGAAAACATTGAAAGAAGTGATACAGCTACTTAAGTGTATAGCTACTTAAACATAATAAAAAAGATAGTAAAAGAAAATAGAACAAGGCCTAGTGATAGAGTGCTTGCCTAGTATTAACAAAGACCGAGATTTGATTCCTTGGTACCACATACACAGAAAAAAGCCAGAAATGATACTGTGGTTCAAGTGGTAGAGTGCTATCCTTCAGAAACCCCAAGGACAGTGCCCAGGTTCTGAGTTCAAGACCTGTGATGGGCAAAAGAAAGAAAAAAGAAAAGAAAACAGAATTGGGCAATAGCAAATTAGACTAATAGATTTCAAACTTATCAACTGGATGAAGTTAAGGGACAAGATTTATAAGAAAAAAGATTTTAAATTTTAATTAATTGAGCACTTCAGTGTTCCTATGTTTAATATAATGTAGGCATGTACATGATCTTTAACATATACTCAGTTTTTGTCAGAATGTTAATATATGTGAATGTACTTTGCATTCTCAATTTAAGCAAATAAATATGCATCTAAACCTTATCTCACTTGAATACCATTTATACCTCAAATACTTAAAATTTAGGACTTGTGGTTTCTAAGTTGATGCTCCATTTATCCTTGTATTTTCTGCTTTGGCATCCACAAGAATTTGAATATGAATATGCCTTTCTCTTTATCCATATTGTGTGCATTCCAAATACATTTGCTCTTCAGAATGTAAGTTCAAGACGATGAAGGTAGAACACCAACATCTTAATTGTGAGTGTAGAAGTATTTTTTTTCCAGAAATTTTGAAATCCCCTCATTACCCTTACTTACAGACATAAAATGGACCAAGGGCTAAACTTATTTGCACAGCTTTATTCAACAGTCAGGGAAAGTATTTGTAACCAATTATTCTGTTTAAGGTTTCACAGATCAAGATGCATTATATTCAGAAACTGCTTTTTCAAATGACATCTCTCTTGTACCATTACTTAGTATAATAGAAAAAAAACCTTTAAAAGTACTCAAGAAATCCATGTATTCAAAATATCCTGGGATCAAAAACTAAGAAGAAAGGGCATGTACTTGGATGAGTCTTTATTTACTTTCTGCAGTAACCAGGGAGATTATTGAAAATTGTTCATTTCCGATTTGGTCATTGCTTTTCCTAATTTCTTTTGAAATATTTTAAGAAATTATTTAAATTTCCAGACTTCTTTATCAAACCTAAGGCATCATTCCCTATTGAAGCTAATTTGCATTTTCTTGGTACAACAAAAACAACTGAATAGGTATTTTCAGGTTTGTTATGAAAAATCACCAATCTGCCTACTAGAAAATAAGATGCTTGGGCCTTCATACTATGCATGGATTTGGGTGTATCTAACAATAACATCAACCAAGTTCACTGCTCGTTCAAGTAACGGGGCCCCCTGAAATAAAATTGACCTGCAAATACAAAATTGGCATAGTTTTAGGTTCATTTTATTTAATAGAGTTAAGTTGTAGATGTCTCTTTGTCTAGTATGTACAATATGTAACTCCTTTCCAAACAATCAGTCCACTCAATGTCTCATCAGTTATCATCTATACTTTTAGCACATGTTCTGCGTCTCCCTGTAGTACCGTGGAAACATAATTTTAGTCAGGGATCTTTCTGTATATAAACTATTTTCTACACTTTATATGAAATTATTCTTACCAATTGTTCCCTCTGCATACTTCCTTACTATTTTCTGCATTGTTAGTAGTAGATGGCATAAAATATTATATGGTAAAACTGTTTAAATGATACTTACTAGGAAATATTCTCATATATAAAGTCTATATGAATCTAAAATTTGAAGTCATTGGCAAGTTATTTTATCAAATTTAGCATCAAACACACAACACCCTTTATAACAACAATTTTCCAAATGGAGGAATGTCATAATTTGAATGAGTATTATCCTTCATGCTGATAGGTGAAATTAATGAAATAATTAAAAAGCCATAAGATGCAAATGAAGAGTGTCAGAAGACACCAACAAGATGGAAAAAATATTATTGGTATGATAATGTGACTACCACAATAAAAATACCTTTCTCCAATGTCAAGTTGCATTCATAGAGCTGAAAACTATTTTCCAGGTAGTTAGTATAATTTGTTTAATATTCTGGTGCCAACCAACATTATGATACAACATGATTTCCATTTTCTCTTAAAGAAATCCAGCCATATAACCACATATAGGAAATTTCTGAAGAAATTCCATAATTCTGCCATATTTTCTGTGAAGATACCTTCAGATATAAAAGCTGAGATATCAGCAAATAAGGCAATACCAAGTACATGGTCACAATACCATGATAGGAATGATTGTTTCCTTTTAGAAAAGTCCCATTATAATGCATCCGTATTATTACATAACATTCCTTACTATTATACATAGCCACTGTTTTTTAAGTTTCCTAGTATTAATACTTAATAGAAAACTACAAGATAAAGATGCAGAACCATCAAATTTTAGAGTAGTAATATTTAGAGAGGGAAACAAGTTTTATTCAGAAAATTTTCAGTTAAATATTCCCATCACCCCAAAGTACTAATTATCTCCCAAACATGTTATTGACTTTGGAAAATTTTCAGAAAGACATACTTACCCTTTAATGAGAATATATTCTATGTTAAGAAGAGATTTTTCCAGCAGGAAACAATAGGGTTTCTGATATCCTTACATTAATGACAAGGGAAATGAATAGTTCTGTGGTATTAGGAAACTACAAAGAAAGAACCAGAGGTGGTACAAATCTTTGTTGTATTAGTCCAGTTCCCATTCTTTTATGAACCTTTTCTTTTTCTTCTCTGGTTTGAATTCTCTTGAGTACCACTACTGCTTTCCACCATGAGAGGCCATATAAACTACGTGTGTTTGATTTAAACTTTTCCTTTATTTACTCCACTTCTGCCATTCCTGGGCCTTGAGCTCATGGCCTGAAAACTGTCCTTGAACTTTCTCAAGGCTAGAACTCTATCACTTGAGCCACAGCACCACCTCTGGCTTTTTTCTATGTATGTGGTGCATGCTAGGCAAGCACTCTACGACTAGGTCACACTCCAGCCATATTTATTCCATTTTGGATGAAATATTAATTGCCAGTTAAATTCTGTAGCTTAAAGTATACAGAAAATATGAAGCCAATTAGATAATGTAAGTGACTAAAGTTCTAAAACATTCATTAATTTGCAACTCTAATTTATTAGGCCAAGAAGTAAGAATTGCCATCAACAATGGAAATTCTCTCCAATCCATGTCTAGACAAGAAATATGTGATTGTTGTTTTTAATGTACCCTATCATTTCTCATCTCCTTTGTTGTCCCTTGATTATTCTCATATTGTTACAGTATCTTACCTTGTTATCTGGTACATTATATACATGTTTAGTTGAAATAGGATAGGGTCGATGAGAAAACAAGATGAAGGTAAGGAGTTGGGGGAGAAAATGGGGACAAAAATCATGAGAAGGGATATCAATGTTTGTGAGTAATGTACCTTCTATCTGGCAAATATAATGTAGCCTTTCTATTAATTACAATAAAAATATATTAATAAAGGAAAAAAGAAAACAATTTTCTTCTTTATTTCAGTGAGATCCAGTCTGGAAAACAGTATACAAGATATGGATTTGTTGAAAAACTGAATAAAAGAAGCACTTTTCTGAAATTATGATCTACACACATTTATTAAAACTTGGGAAAAGATCATTTTTTTATTCTTTCTACACACACAGGTTCACTTTTACATCTTAAGAATGTGGTTGTTGGGGCTAAGAGTTTGGTCTAGTAGTTGAGTGATTGGCTATCATGGACACAGACCCAGATTTCATTCCTTGGTACCACAAACATAGAAAAAGCTGTAAGTGGTGCTGTGGTTCAAGTGGCAGAGCTCTAGCATTGAGAAAGCCCAAGGACAATGCTCAGGCCTGAAAAAAAGAAAGAAAAGAAAGTGTTTTTTTTAACATACAATGTGAAGTTATTTCTTTACTCCTTTTTAAAGTTATCACTTTATGGATTAGACCCTGTTGGTGTTGATTCTGCACCTGGTATATTGTACATACATTTATTTGTTTATTTGAATTAAGGAAGGGAAGGGGAAAAAAAGATGATGAGACAAAGGACAAAAGGTAATCCAATGCAACAGTGATATTCACAAGACAATATATTAGAAATGAACTTTACAACTTGGGAGGGAGGGGAGAAGCAATGTTCAAGAAGTAATGCACTCACTATGTTACAAATGTAACTGTCAGCCCTCCATATATTACCATGGCAATACAATACAATAAAAAAACAAGGGTGAGAGTGGCATAGCTTTTATCCTTTCTTTCCTTTTTATTATTATCTAGGTATTGTATAGAGGGATTACAGTTAAATTCACCAGATAGTAGATGCATTACTTCTCACACATTGATGCCCCTTCTTATGGTTTTGTCCCCATCTCCCTTCCTCACCTCCTTCCAAACATCTTTTCTCCCTCTATCCTTTCTTACTTCAGATAAACAAATAAACACATACAATAAAAAGTTAGATAAATACAGTAACAATATGAGATTAACCAAAGGACAACAAAGGAGAAGATAAATAACAGAGTACATTAAGAACAACAATCACTCAGGATAAAGTTCTTGTTTCCATATCCTGGAGATCCTTTCATTTAGTCTCATTCTATATGACCTGATGTACCTAGGTTTTGAGCTATTATAATCCTCTGTTCAGAGAGTCCTAGATGTGTAGTAATTATTACAAATGAGGGAAACCAATGAGCCTGTGTTCCTTTGGGTTTGGCTTACTATCCTTTTAAAGCATGAGTGGTTGCATCATTGAGATGTTTGAGGCAAGACTTAACTTAGCATGCCTTTCAAAATAAAGAACTCAAGAGGTCTCCTAAAGTTGAGCTGTGTCTCAGCTCTGAGTATACAATATCAGCGTGCTGGTGAGTCTTGACCTTCTGAAAGGACCAGCCATGAAAAAGCAGTGGAAGAAAGATTGTGCAACTATCTTAAAGAAATGAGAATGTTTCAATCACCATGTGAGGAAAACAATCCAGAATGCCACCACAGCAAGTGCCATGTTGTTTTACCCAGATACCTTTTTTCTCTTCTTCCAGTCTAGGGGATTGAACTCAGGGCCTGAGTACTGTCCTTAGGCTTTCTCAAGGCAAGAGCTCTACCACTTGATCCACAGCTCCACTTTCAGTTTGTTCTATGTATGTGGTATTGAGGAATCGAACCCGGGCCTTTGTATATGCAGACAAGCACTCTACCTTTAGGCCACGCTCCCGACCCCCAGATTCCTTTCCAATGAATGAAAATCAATTACTACCCAGTGGAACTGGCTTTGCCAAAGGTTCTGCCAATGATTGCTACTACCATATTAAAAAAAAATCCGGTCATCTCATCTCAACATGGGACAGGAAGGACTTTCTGTGGAGTCAGCTAATGTTTTCCATTTCCTTCCCTACCACTAGTGCTTAAAAGCAATTTTAATAAGCTGCAAGAATATTTGCTCTCTTTGGCCGGGAGTTTGGCCTAGTGGTAGAGTGCTTGCCGAGCATGCATGAAGACCTGGGTTTGATTCCTCGATACCACACACATAGAAAAAAAGCCAGAAATGGTGCTGTGGCTCAAGTGGTAGAGTGCTAGCCTTGAGAAAACCCAAGGACAGTGCTTAGGCCCTGAGCCCAAGCCCAGGACTGACAAAAAAGAAAAGAAAAGAATATTTGCTCTCCAGGAAGGTCTGCTTCCTTCTGCCAGATATTTGAGGTTTATCAACAAATAGTAAAACGACAATATTTCTGAGGCTAGGCTTGTATGTCCTTTTAACATTTTTCCTACCACCCTGAAATATGAATACACTCTGAAGACCACAGGAGAGGAAAAAGAAAGAAGGAAGATGCAAATGTCCCTAGTTGATCCACCATAGAGATATCTGAACTACTCTCCCAAATTAGCAAGTATTTTCGGCTTTTTTTTTTCCTCTTTAGAGCAAAGACAATGAGAATAATACAAGAAATGTTTGTCTGTAACTCCTACTAAAAATACTAGGAAGAAAGTTTTTCATAATAATTTAGACACTTAGAAAATAGTCTCATATGAATAGTATAAGTAGTTCCAGAATGAGGAATGTAATGGAGGTCTACTCCATGGATAAAAGTGCTGCAGGAGTCTTATGTATTCTCCCGCAAGATTGATATTGTTCATTCCACATGTGAAGTAAATAAAGCTTATAAAGATTAAATCACTTGTTCAAAATCATCACATTGAGGAAGCATTTGAATAGCTTTATGATGCACAATCCAAGTTCTTTATGTATATCATATTAAATGTTAGAAGGGGCGAATACTTTCAAACTGGATTACATTTTCAGAAAGCATATTTTAATAATTAAAGAGTTCAGAAAGGCCAAATCTATACCTTCTCCAGGCTAGATTATGTAAACCTAATAATAGAAAACTTCCAGAGATCTTGCTATATCAAACATATTACTTATTTCCTTATAATCTAGACAATGGTATTAAGATGTATTTGGTAAAGATTGATTGTAGTCCAGCTATAAGTATGAAAATGAATAAAATTTTATCTTCAGTCTTTCTTGCAAAGAAAAATACTATTGCATAAGAAAGGTCGTATCTTGGACTGCAATCTGGACATTTCTTTTAGTCTGAGCCAGAAAATCCTTTGCCATGGTATCACAAAATATGAATTGCCTACTCTTGAAAGTATGCTTTTATTTATCTCACAGTGAAGTATTTTAATCTATAGACTTAGAAAAATAATGTTTTTCCCTCTAGATTTTTGTAACAGCTTAGGTCTTAATCTCTGGGCCTGGATACTGTCCTTTCGCTTTGTCATTTCAGGCTGGCTGAGTATTGATAAACTAAGATAAAAATGAATCAAGGCAGTTTTTCAGTGCACCTTAATATTAACCTAAAATCTCAGCTGAGGGTGGCTCAGGCCTCTACGCCTAGCTCCACAAGAGGCTGAGATCTGGGAGTCATAGTTCAAATCAGTAAAGATCAGGAGACTACAATCTCCAGTTAACCACCAAAAAAAAAAAAAAAAAGCCAGAAGTGGAGTTGAAACCATGGTTTTGTGTGTTAGAGCATTAATAAAACAATGCAGGAACAGCATCAGGTCCTGACTTCAAACCCTATGCCCTGCATAGATTCAAAAATAAACTAATAACCTAATAATCTAAAATCTAAAACTTCTAAATACCATGTGTTAAACAAAATAAACAAATTAGTTACTGTTGATTAACTCTTACTTAATCACCTCAACTGTCTGTTTATGTCTTTGAAAATGAATTAATGAATTAATTTGTCAAATTAATACCGCTAATGTTATCTGCTCACTCAGACAAAAGGACCAGCAAGTCATTACACTAATAATCAGTGCTGGGTAATTTGGTTATGAGTTGGGAAGTAGGAGATGACCTGGAAATATAGTGGGTTCTGCTTATCATAGGCCCTGGAAAGTAGCCAAGGAAAGATCAAATAGGGTGAATCCTGAGCATTAGAATTTTGTCCTTGGCTCTCCCTTTACCTTTAGGGCCAAAAGTGTGACTGCTAAAAGTAGGTCTTAATTCTAGCTACCAGACAATGGACTACAATTATCTCATGAAGGTACATTAGTCTTATCTCTATGAACCTCTGCTGCTATCACAATACAATTGTCCTAACTGGACTGTATAATAGACCTAAAAGTCCAACACTGAACTATTGTAATTGATTATAGTTTAGTATATTCCTAAATAATTTGAAGCAATTATTTGATTCTTGCAAGGGTATCTAAAATCTTGTTTTTGTTTCTCTCAGTCTATTTCTTCTTTGAAAGACATTTCATGCTGTAAAAAGTCAAGTTATACTGTGTGCATAAGTGGAAATATCACAATAAAATCACTCCCATATAACAAATGTGTTATAATTCAAAAATAAAGAAATAAACAAAATTTTAAAAAATTTCATATTCTGCTTGATTACACAAATATGTAGATTGGAATCAACTTGCCTCTGCACATCTTATTAAACTAACTACAAGTTAAGAAAATGACTAGTTAGTATAGGAATTACTTAAAAATAAACATAACCAATGTCTCTTCCTTTGTGAATTTCAAAAGGTTAAAAGAAAACATGAATATAAAAATGTTGATATTTCAGAAGTTCATGAATACAAATAGCATTAACACTTCCAACAATATCAAGAAAAGAAAATCCATATGTAGTGCAGAATATTTTCATGGTACATTTATTTTCTTTCTTGACAATATTTTATTTTCTCTTGTAAAACAATGCAAAGCATATATTGCCCTTAAATGTATTGACAAGAAGCAATTTTCTTTACTGTTTAGTATTAATTTACTCATATCCTTTAGCAAACTTTCTGAAAATGAAATCTTTAAAGCTATTACTAATATTATAAAATTTTATAATTGGGTATTCTGTTATATTTTCAACTGGAGGCAGATAATGATATAAAACATTGTGTTTAATTTGTTTTAATTATAGAACCTATTTGACAGCTTACTTAATGTAAATAATATTTCCAAATTTACAGATATATTACAGTAGAAAGATAGAAGGACTGATAATTGTCCAAAGTAACTTATTTGACAACAAATATTGGACATCTGGCCAAGAGCTCTTTCCTCAAGACTCATAGATTCAATTGGTCTTTTCTGTCTGGCTGTAACGTTGGATATACCATCACATAATAAGAGATAATATTACATTTCATATTTATTTTTACACTTGGCCATCAGCACATTATCTTGAAGCAATTGCAATGTCATATATTTGGGAAAAAACAGGTGGTGATTTATTAAAAGAATGCTATAGGCTAAACAGGTTGAAACATTCTTAAGGACCCAGAAACACAACAAATCAGAGAAAGTCTGGATAAGTGGGGGTGCATTAAACTGAAGATCTTCTGTAGGGCAAAGGACATAGATAGCAAATTAAATAGAAAGCCTACAGAGTAGAAGATCTTCTCTAACTATACAACAGACAAAGGCCTCATATCTAAAATATATCAACAGCTCAAAAAATTGAATCACTCCAAAACTAATCTCCAAGGAAACAAGCATCCCATTAAAAGATGGGCCAAAAACTTAGAGAGTCTTCTTTGAAGAAGAAATAATGGCCTATAGACACATGAAGAAATGTTCAACATCTCTAGCCATAAAAGAAATGCAAATCAAAGTAACTATAAGATTCCACCTCACTTCAGTTAGAATGGCCATGATCAAGAAATATAATAACAACAGATGCTGGAGGGGATGTGGCCAGCAGGGACACTACTACACTGTTGGTGGGAGTGCAAACTTGTTCAGCCACTATGGAAAGTAGGATGGCAGTTCCTCAAAAGACTAAACAGCGGCCTCCCCTATGACCCAGCAATTCCACTACTTGGCATATTTATCCAATCATCCAGAAACAAGGACATATTAAATCCATTAGCACAACAATGTTCATTGCAGCACTATTTACCATAGCAAAGATATGGAACCAACCCAGATGTCCCTCAGTTGATGAGTGGATCAACAAGATGTGGTATTTATACACAATGGAATTCTATGCTGCTGTCAGAAAGAATGGCATTGCCCCATTTGTAAGGAAATAGAAAGACTTAGAAAAAAATCATATTAAGTGTAAGCCAGACTCAAAGAACATAGGCTCAATGGTTTCCCTCATTTGTCATAATCAATAGAAACCTTCTGCTCTCCTAGCAGAGATTTACAATAGAGCAAAACCTAGATACATAAGACCATAAAGTATTATGCTAAAGGAAAAGACTTCCAGGATATAGAAACAAAAGCCATATAATGAGTGATTGTTGTCCTTAATGTACTAGTTATCTCTCATCTCTTTTGCTGTCCCTTGGTTATGTCATATTGTGACAGTGTTTTACCTTGTTTTCTGATATATTGTGTATACGTTTATTTGGCTATTTGAAATAGAATAGGGAAGGGAGGAAAACAAGATGAGGGGTAGGGGTGGGGAGGGAAATGGGGACTAAGACATGAGAAAGGGTATCAATGTATGTGAAATAATGCACCTTCTATCTGGTGAATATAATGTAACCCTTCTATTAATTGCTATAGGCCAAGTGTTTTTCTATGCACTTAACTCATCAGCAAACTGGGCATCAAGAAAAGTTTCATATTTAAAGCTATATACCTAGAAAGAAAATAGAACTTGGACTTTACTACAAGTTCTTTAGTGTTGTTATTGGGTGTATTCTGCCACTATGCTTATTAACATAGCGTCAGATTCCTTACCTTAGAGGCAAGATTATTTAAAAGTGCTATCCTGGGCTGGGAGTTTGGCCTAGTGGTAGAGTGCTTCCCTAGCATGCATGAAGACCTGTGTTTGATTCCTCGGTACCACATACATAGAAAAAAGCTGGAAGTGGTGCTGAGGCTTAGATGGTAGAGCTCTAGCCTTTAGAAAGTCCAAGGACAGTCTCAGACCCTGAGCTCAAGCTCAGGATTGCCAAAAAAAAAAAAAAAAAGTGCTATCCTCTGGTAAAGCATCTTATGGCCAGAAAATACAATAAGCACACATTTTTCTATCAATAATATCATAGGCCAGCAAACAAATTAATATTTAAATAAACTATTTAAATGTATCTAAGCAAATGTTGCATGACAATATATACATATATGTATACATATATTAATACATATGCATATATATAGATACATAAGAGCTATGAATTCTCATATGTCTTTGAGGTGTATTTTCATCAGGTACTGTTGCCATCATCCCATCTACCAAATCCCCTATTACAGTGATTTATTATAATCACTTAAATGGCTTATATATGCTTATAAGATCTTGACTTTAGGAGGTCTCCTCCTCTCTGACCTGTTCTAGGTTGGTGAGACTGCATTCTTTTTTTTTTTTTTTTTTTTTTTTTTTTTGCCAGTCCTGGGCTTAAGCTCAGGGCCTGAGCACTGTCCTTGGACTTTCTCAAGGCTAGAGCTCTACCACTTGAGCCTCAGCACCACTTCCGGCTTTTTCTATATGTGGTACCGAGGAATCGAACCTGGGTCTTCATGCATGCTAGGCAAGCACTTTAACCACTAGGCCAAACTCCCGGCCCAAGACTGCATTCTTGACTGCATATCTAGACCAGGATTTTCTCTTTTTCATGACACTAGGATCAATGCTGATACAGCATGATAGAGAAAAGAGACCCACATAATTCTACTTTCTGCCTTCTCCCAGAACTGACACTTTATCATTCATGTCTGTTACTTTTTTGATTCATTTAGACCTGAGTGAAAGAAAATGATGTGATTTCAACTACTATCTGCCTGTGGGAAATATGCCTCTTGGGCAATTATAAGGGTTGATACAAGCCTGTATGGGTCAGTCACAGCACATAATCACTGCTTATAGCAAGATGAAAAGGCCAGATCATTGAGAAAAACTGAGATGCCACAAAGTTACATTTATATTTAAATTTATTTGCTCTTTTGACTTAGCTTCCTGAGTTCTGAGATTTCACACACTTAGTGAAATTTCAAAGTTGCTTATTCCATATGCCCATATTTATGTGTGTGTGTATGTGTGTGTGTGTGTGTGTGTGTGTTTAAGTGTTTGTATTCTAGAGTATGTTCTGTGTGTGTGAAAATATTAAAAGAAGTAAAACCGGTAGATGATGAGCTGAAGGCTTAGAGAAGGGGATCTCTTCGAATTGCTATAAAGTATAACATGATCACCTCAGAAACTGCTCCTTGTCCTTCTTTCATCCTGCATATTTCTATGTGTTTTTGTTTATATTCCTCATATCTTTTCCTGAGAACTTTTTCTTTGGTGTTAATGCTTTACAAAATTTGTTTAATTAAGGTTCAAAAGGTTGAATCCAGGCTACTTTTGTGCTTATTACCTCTCTACCACTTAACCTATTGCCACAGTCCCTGGTTTTAGTTATTTGGCCTTTGTTTTATTTAGTTATTTATTTTGGAACAGAGTTTTTGCCTTGGATTGGACATGAACTCACATGCCTAGGATTATAGGCATGTGACAATATATCTCACTCAATGCCCTTATTTTGTGATTCCAACTTCTATGTTTCACCACTTCTGACATATTTGATGATTAGCTCCATAGGGACAAAAAGTATATTCTAGTCATTTTTGTCTTTGCTGATTGTGAAATTAAAAGTAATTTCTATAAGTAAGCAAGTAACCAAATACCATAGTTTGATAAGTATAGTTCTTTATACAGTTTTTGCACTGTTCACATGTATATCCAATAATTAGTTTTAGAGGTACTATCTTGCAAAATAATAAGTGACTTCTTTTAAATTAGTGACAAAATTAAAGGACCTAAGCCCTTTGAAAGACTCTAGCACTTGTCAACAAGTTTGGGTTATTTCAGATTTGAAGCTAATGTGGAAAATGTCAGTAACACACTAATGTTATTTTCAAAAGACTCAGCCAATATGCATTATTTAATTTTAGCAAAAGTAATACAGACAAAGCTTCATTCTACTTTAAAAAATCCCAACTCACACTTTCAGACCAGACAAAATGTCATAGAATCATCTGAACTTGCTTCTTGACTCAAGGGCAGATCTAAATTCTGGAAATAATTCAAAAAAGTCATAAAAGATTTTTAAAAATAAAAGAAGAATAAGAAACAGTGATTGGTAGAGCTGGGGGACCAAAAACCTAAGGGCCATAGGACTTTTTTCTACTCTAACAAAAGGTGAAAAATAAACACCTAAATTCTCCTGGTTGCAGAAGGGAAAAACAAACAAACAAACAAAAACGCTCATTTCTCCAAGTCTTTCTATTTCTCTAGCAATGAGAAGATGTTATTTCTACTGGAAGCATAGAATTTTATTGTATATAATTACCACATCTTTTTGATCCATTCATTTACAGAGGGCCATCTGGTTTAACTATAGTAAATAGTAATGCAATGAGCATCATAGTGCTATTAAGTTTAGAATGCCATTATTTCTGGGCATTTAGGCAAATGCCAAGGGTTGGGATTGCTGGGTCATAGGCGAGCTCTATGTTTAGTCTTTTGAAGAATTGCCATATTGCTTTCCAGAGTGGATGAACATGTTTACCCTCCCACTAAGAGTGTAGTTGCAATCCCTCCTGACTACATCTCTACCTGCATTTGTTGTTGTTAGATTTCTTGTTCATGGGCACTCTAACTGGAGTGAGGTAGAATCTTAAAGTTTTTTTGATTCATGGTCAGAGATGACGAACATTTCTTCATATGTTTATATGCCATTCTTATTTCTTCTTCAGAGAAGATTCTCTTTAACTCTTTCCCCTACCTTTTAATGGGATGGTTGGGGTTTTTTTTTGAGGATTTGTTTTTGAGAGATTCAATTTTTTTGAGCTGCAGTTAAAATTTAGATATGAGGCTCTTGTCTGTTGTATGGTTAGAGAAGATCTTCTCCCAGTCTATATGCTTTCTATTTAACTTGCTAGCTATGTCCTTTGACATACAGAAGCTCTGCAGTTTAATGCAGCCCCATTTGTCCAAAATTTCTTTCATTTCTTGTGTTTCTGGGTCTTTATTAAGAAAGTTTCAACCTGTGCCAATGAGTACTTAATATATCTCCTATTCCTTCCTGTAAAGTTTTGAAGATATCTGCTTTTACCTCAAGGTCTTTGATCCATTTGCAATTAATCCTGGTGATTGTTGACATATAAGGATCCAACTTATTTTCTATTGATACTTAACTAGTTCTGCCAGCACCACTTATTGAAGAGGCTGTCTTTCTTCCATACTATCTTTTTGGCTCCCTTATCAAAGATTAGGTTGCCATAGGTCTGTGGGTTGATTTCTGGTTCTTATAAGTTCTATTCCATTGGTCCTCAGGGCTATTCTTGGGCCATACCAAGCTGTTTTGGTTACTATAGTTTTGTAATGGAGTCAAGTTAGGTATTGATATTTCTCCAGCACTGTTCTTTCTGCTAAGGATTATTTTTGCTCTACATGTTCTTTCACTTTCCCATATGAATTTTTGGATTGCTTCCTCTATTTCATTAAATAATGACATTGATGGGTACTGCATTGAATTTATATATAGGCCTTGGAAGGATTGCCATTTTCACGATGTTAATTCTTACAATCCAGGAGTATGTGAGGTTTCTCTACTTTCTTAGTTCTACTTTAATTTCCTTTTACAGGTTTTTAAAGTTTTCATCAAAGGTCCTTTACAACCTTAGTTTATTTCTAAGGATTTTAGTTTCTTTGAGGCTATTGCAAAAGGAATTGCTTTCCTGATTTTTGCCTTAGTCTCTTGTTGGCATATAGGAAAGCTGTTGGTTTTTGAGGGTTAATTTCATACCCTGCTACTTTTCCAAAGTTTCAAATCAGCTCCAGTAAACTGGAAGTGGAGTCTAAATATTTTGTAAATACAGATCATGTAATCTGCAAGGAGGGAAAGTTTCATTTCCTCTTTCCCTATTTGGATTCCCTTTATATTTGCTTCTTGCCTTATTGCTCTAGCTAGGAATTTTAATACTGTTTTGAAGAGGAGTCGAGAGAGTGGGCATCCTTGTCTCATTCCTGATTTTAGAGGAAATGGCTTTAGGTTTTCACCATGAAGTATAATGCTAACTGTGGGTTTGTTATATACAGTCCCTATTATACTGAGGAATGTTCCATGGATTCTTAGTTTCTCAAGAGCATTTAGCATAAAGTGGTGTTGGATCTTGTCAAATGCCTTTTCTGCATCTATTGAGACAATCATGTGATTCTTGTCCTTGCTCCTGTTGCTGTGATGAATTATTAATTGAATTGTGTATATTGAAACAGCTTTACATCCCTGTGAAGAATCCTGTTTGATAATAGTGTATAAATTTTTTGATGACTTACTGAAGATGGTTGGCCAATATTTTGTTGCATCAATATTCATCAAAGAAATGGGTCTATAGTTCTCTTTTTTGATGAGTCTCTGGTTTTGGGTTGAGAGTTATGTTAGCTTCGTAGAATGAGTTTGGCCAAGAGTCTTCACTTTCAATTTCATTGACAAGCTTGAGGAGTATTATTGTGAGCTCTGCTTTGAAAGCAGGCTTTATAAAAATCAACTGTGAATCCATTTGGCCCTGGGCTTTTGGATGGAGGTCTTTTATTGCCATTTCTACTTGAAGTAGAAATGTGTTCAATTGGTTTAGCTCCAGTTTAGGTATGTCAATATTGGCTAGTAATTTGTCCATCTCTTCTAGATTCTCAAATTTGTTGGCATAAAGGTTTGAAAAGTATTCCATTATGATGCTCTGGCTTTTGGTAATTTCTGTTATGATATTTCCATTCTCATCCATGATTTTGTTTATTTGGGTGTGTTCCCTTGATTTGGGTCAGATTTCCTAAGGGTCTGTCAATTTTGTTATTATTTTTCAAAAAAACAACTCTTTTATTGATGCTTTCTATGGTGTTTTTTACTTTAATTCATTTTATTCTATTTTAATTTTAGTAATTTGTTTCCTTATACTCAATATGGGATTGGTTTGTTGCTCTTTTACCAAGAGCTTAAGGTGCACCATTAAATTGTTGGTTTGAGATTTTCCCAATTTGTTAATGTAGGCTCTCAGAGCTATAAATTTTCCTCTGAGTACCGCATTTGCAGTGTCCCAAAGGAGTTGGTATTTTGTGTGCTCCTTTTTTAAATACCATAAACTGTTGAATTTCTGTTCTGATCTCTTCAATGATCCACTGGTGAGTCAATAATGTATTGTTCAATCTCCATGACTTACAGAGTTTTCCTTGGTGAAGATTGGTATTGAATTCCAATTTTATGCCATTATGGTCTGAGAGAATGCAGGGAATAATTTGAGTGTTTCTGAATTTTTACAGGTTTGCTTTATGCCCTAAAATGTGGTCTATTTTAGAAAATGATCCATGTGCTGCTGAAAAAAAGCATATTTTGTTGTTGCTAGTTGGAATAATCTACAGATATCTGTGAGGTCTAGTTGGTCTATGCAGTTTTTCAGGTCTGAGTGTGTTTGATGAAGTTGGGTGCTCTGGCATTTGGTGTGTAGATATTTAGGATGGTTATATCCTCCTGAAAGAGCAACCCCTTTAGTAGTTTGTGATTACCTTCTTGTTTCTTCTCAATAATTTTAGTTTGAAGTCTATTTTATCTATTTTAAGGATGACAACTCCAGCCTGTGTATGGGACTGTTTCATGGATAGATTTTATTCCAGACTCTCATTCTCAGAATATGAGAAAATAGCTATTTCAAATGAACATTTCACTTAGTTCAGCTTGATACTAAGTATGCTATATATATTACACATTCACTTTTTCCATTTAACCTTCAGAGAACCCCCCTGGAGATAACTGTATAAGAAATAAGAAAACTGAGCACCTAGTTCAATAAATTTCTGGCAATTAAGTACCAAGTAAGTTGAACATTAAGTAACATTTTATTTTTTTTAGTGTCAAAATTTTCAATATAAAACCTGTAGTTGATGAGGCCGGGAGTTTGGCCTAGTGGTAGAGTGCTTGCCTAGCATGCATGAAGACCCAGGTTCGATTCCTTGGTACCACATACATAGAAAATAAAAGCCAGAAACAATGCTGAGGCTCAAGTGGTAGAGCTCTAGCCTTGAGAAAGTCCAAGGATAGTGCTCAGGCCCTGAGCTTAAGCCCAGGACTGGAAAAAAAAAAAGCCCTGTAGTTGAATAAGCTGAGGCACTACAAACAGCAGCAAAAATCATTATAGTATTTATGAGACCATAAAGAAAAGTGCTATTGCTTCATACTATTTTTCTTTCATGCCTTTTCTTAGTTTTGAAATATGTAAGTCACATGCTTTTTGATTAAAATTTGATACAAAGATAAATCAAAGCATTCTCACTTTGTAATTAAATTGTAATTAGGCATTTTTGCTAATTTAATTTCTTAAATATTTAAAACAATCAGATGTGGTATTTTTACTTTCAAAGACTGCCAGTATATATATATATATATAGTACATATATACACATATCAGTATGTATATATGTGTGTATGTATATATATAAATACGCATATGTGCATGTAATTGATTTAATGAGAAACTAGTCCTTTTCCCAATGAATAATGTGGCTAATACTGAGCCTGGAAAGAAACCTTTTGCTCTGTCACTACTAGAAAAAACTCATGGGGGAGTAGGGAATCATGATTTATGCCTGTCATCAGACCAACTCAGGAGGCTGAGATCTGAGGACTTCAGTTCAAAGCCAGTCTGAGAAATAAAGTCTTTAAGACTTTTCTCTTCAGTTCAACAAACCCAGACACCTGCCCCCTGCCCCACACATGGTGAAACTGGAGTTGTTGTTCAAATGATAAAATACTAACTTTTAGCAAAAATGTTCACAGAGATCACCCAAGCCCTGAGTTTAAGCCTCAGGACTGGCCTGTGCATGCACACTCATGTGCACACACATACACACACTCACACACATACACATACAACAGTGTCAAGAATGTTGCATGATTTCTAAGACCAGTCATCCACGATAACTACTGTACTCATTTTCAAATAATAATTCTCAAAATCTGTCTATTGCTATTGGTGTACTACACCATATCCCTCTCTAAAATTTGACCAGAATCTAGCATCCTATATTGAATGAATAGAATATGGTCATGCTATCCATAGGGAAGTGACAAAAGTTGATTTCCATTTTGTGGGAATTTCTCCCTATGGCCTCCTCTGCATGCATGCTTTGATGAAGGTGAAAAACCAACTGCAAAAGCCAATGTAACATAAAATCAAGAGACTTCCCTCCAACAGCCAGAGTGTAAATGTAGCCCAGAATCCATGAGTTTGTTCAGGAATTGAATCCTGACAATAACCAAGTGAGTGAACTCAGAAACAGAAACTTCCACAGTCAAAGTTTAGGAAGATTAAAGACCCAGCAGACTGTTTGATTACTACCTGTGAGACCCTGACGCAGAGGTCACAGCTAAGCCCTGTCTAGATCCCTGACACTGAAACTGAGAGGTAATAAATCTTGTTGTTTCACTCCTTTTTGTTAGGGGGTAATTTGAGACACAGCAAGTGATTACTACTAACTTCCACTTAGTTCTCTAGAATGCTTGCTCTCAGTGTTAGTGACATCCTAGGAGGGTTCCAGGAAGCCACAGGGAGCCATTCTGAGTGACAACCCCAGCAGACACCACCATCAGCTACAAAACTGGAAGTAAGTCTTCCTGTGATTCCAGCATGCACAGCTTAGTAAGCTACCCTTGTGACACTGGAAGACACACATGATTTGTTTCCACTGAACCTTGTCCAAGTTGCAAATTTGTAAGTGAAACAAATGGTTATTATTGTTTATGCCAGGAAATTGGAGGTCATTTGTTATAGAGCAATAAATAACCAAAGCATTAGGCGATGTAAAACATTTGTGTACATTTACTGTCTTTGATTTATTATTAACAGCCTAACCTCAAAGCCAGCCAAAGAAAATGAAAAACTAAGATTATTTTAAGCTATTTCTTTTTACCAAGCGAGGACTGCTATCACTTACATATGGGTACTTAATACATTTACAATATGCTTACTGTATGGTAATTTTAAAGTCTAAAATATATGCTGCCCTAACTGCAGAATGTAGGGCACTCTGTTCTCCACCATTCCCAAAGCAAAACAGAAGATGGTTTCACTAAGCAATTAACTTTTTTTCTTAACTTTGAATAAGTTAAAGAAACAATTCAATCAAATGTGTTTTTAATTCAGATCTAACTTTGGTTGTTTTATAATTTCTTTTTTCTTTCTTTTCTTTATATAACAATCCAGGGCATTTTTGCTGAAGGCTAGCACTTCATCATTGTAAACCACAGCTCCATGTCAGGTTTGCATTTATTTAGTTAGTTAGTTGTTAAGTTGGAGATAAGAGTCTTACTTTCTTGTCCTGGTTATCTTTGAAACATGGTCTTTTATTCTCAGCCGCCTGTGTAGCATGAGCCCCTGGTAGGTGTGTCTTATAATTTTGATGAGTTAAAGCATTAAGGTATAAAAATTTTATTTACTTAAAGTTAACAATTGATTGTGCCTCAAAATATATTATTTAAATTAAATACGTGGTACATATTTACTCTGAAATTCAAACCACATTTTATTATCTTTCCTCATCATCCATGTCATAATACATTTTTCTCCCTCTTGACTTCATAAAATCACCAACATACTTCCTGTCACTGTAAAATCATGTGTATTTTTCAAATTATATTGTACAAAGTATTTATAAATAGAATTATTATTTTATTTTATTTTATGTTATCATATTTACCTACATCTTTTTTCCCTTACCATATGGAATTTGGCATCTATTCATGTTTTTTGTGTTAGAATAGTTTCTCTTTTATTGTAAACTCATTTTGCAGCATATAGATGTATCACAATTCACTCTTCATGTGTGAGGACACCAGTTGACAAATGTTGCTAGTCATTCTTTTTGGAATTTTTTGAGCTTTTATAATTTTCCAGAAGTTTATTTTAGATTTTTCTTAACTAGGCCAGTTTATTGCCCACTGAATTCTAGTATTTTTTGTTTGTTACATCTGTGTTTGAATATTGTTTCATCTTTCTGTAAGCAATAGTTAAAAGTCTTTCTGAATAAAGGTGCTATATAGGTGTGCTAATTGGCATTTGAAATACTGTCATAATTAAAAGCATTATGAGGGCACATCAACTAGGTTCAGAGATTTCTTTAGCCTATGACTCTATCCTCCTCTATCACCACATTTCTAATAAAAATTCTTAAGGAAGACAGGTCTTCATTTATTTAATTCAATTATTTCATGATATGAAATTTTCTCTCCTTTATAAGACATCCTTTTGCCTTGAAATTTGCTTTATCTTTGTATATGTTAATTTTTTAAACAATTCATACATGGAACATTTTTTTTTGCCAGACCTCGGCTTGAGCTCAGGGCCTGAGCACTGTCCTTGGACTTTCTCAAGGCTAGAACTCTACCACTTGAGCCTCAGCACCACTTCTGGCTTTTTCTATATATATTGTACCAAAGAATCAAACCTGGGTCTTCATGCATGCTAGGCAAGCACTTTAACCACTAGGCCAAACTCCTGGTACATGCAACATTTTTTAACATAATGAGTAGTTAGAACATTTCAATCACCCTAACAATATTCTCTCATCTATATATCATTGCCTCTAGTTTCAAGATGTCACAAATTGGCTTTCTTTCCATTTGGATTTGTCTTTCTTAGAAATATGATATAGTAATAGAATGCCTAAAGTATAGCAATATATGAGTAGATTTTTAGCTTTCTATTGCTTTTACATATTCTATTCTAAATATGCTTTGTTTACATCTTTACCAGTTGATGCCTATTTGGTTCATTTCCATATGGTAATATTATGACTAGTCTGCTATGACCAATTATGAAGCTTTCCTTTTCTTCACATGCTCACTAACATTTATTAATACCTTTATTCATTAAAATTGTTTTGGTGTAGAGACTACTAAAGATCTCCTACCTAAATTACAAAAGTCATCTGCTAACAAAGACAATTTATTCATTAATTTACTTTGCAATAATCACTGGAATATCTAAGAGATTATCACATGGGCATGGTTAAAAACAAGTATTGTTACTAAATTCCTGATCTTAATGTAAGAATAGTCATTCTACCATAAGACTAGATGCCTATTATAATGACTATACTATGTAAATGAAATATTTTATCCATATTTTGACATGCTTCACATTGAAAATAATACACTGTTACAATTGTCCAGATTTTGTTTAAGTACAGATTTTGTTTCATTACTTTTAAGATCGTTAATAGAAGAACAGCTTGATTCTTCTGAGGTCTGTGTTAAACGTTTTAGTGCCTGTCTGGAGTACACTGTGCTACTGTAGTTGCCTGAAAAAACATGACCATTCAGAACACCTACTGAATTCCATCAGAAAACGACAATTTTCTTCAACTCTGGCTAGTAATTGAAAGGTCCCTAATTCTATATTCTTGAGCAATTTTATTTCACAACATTTTTATTATCCCGTGTATTGACATTCTGTTTTAACATATGACTGTCCTGTTGAACAGCAAGTCCCCACATGAACACTGATGATGCTTCTGAAAATGTTATTTTCCCCAACTCCTTCATTTTGACAACTTTCCTACGCATTCCACTATCAGTTTTACTTCACTTTGAACTCATATGTGCCCAGTTCAACATTATTGCTCTGTCCTAAAGTTTCTCTCCCTGGCCCTAAAATTGTCTCTTGTTAAAAAACTCAGGTTTGAGCTTCCATACCTCACCTGTTTATGGGAACTGAATATAGCTTTTCCTTTCTTTTCAAAAGTCCTTCTATTTTTGAGGCTGGGAGTTTGGACTAGTGGTTGAGTGCTTGCCTAGCATGCATGAAGACAAGGGTTCGATTCTGCGGCACCACATACATAGAAAAAAAGCCAAACGTGGTGCGGAGGCTCAAGAGTTCTAGTCTTGAGAAAGTCCGAGGACAGTGCTCAGGCCCTGAGCTTAAGCCCAGGATTGGCAAAAAAAAAAGTCCTTCTATTTTCAGCAAGGATGTGATTTTTTTCACCAATTAAATTATAATGAATGGAAGCAATTTTGACCTTGTTTGTAAAATCTGACATTTTATGAAATGATTGACAACTGATTACCTTAAATGGTTTCTAGTCCTCTGGTTTAATTTTGATAAATGTATCATTGATGCAGATCAATATTTTGGGGCAGACTGCTACTTACTTGAAAATTAATGCAGAATTGTAATCAAATGATTGCTTCAGTCAAAGAACCACTTCTGTCTTAGTCTGAGTAGTTTATTAGAGAAAAGAGTCTCATGCATTTCTCTGTCTGGCCTGGCTTTGAACTAAGATCTTCAGATCTCAACATCCTGAGTACCAGTGTTAGGCTAATGTGAAGTTCTTGAATCTGCTGTAGTGTACTTCCACTACACAATAAGTGAATTATGGAATATGGATGCTGATGATCCTGAAACAGGTAGCTTGTTTATCCCCTATTAAAGGCAACAATGACTAATTGATAAAATTCTAATCCTTATGAAATAAACATGTTCATTTTGCTTATGCAAAAATGGTTTATTTCAGGGATTTTCTCTACTGTAAGCTCCCCAAATGATGAGTTACATCAAATTCACTGAATAGACGCCACATTTTCCCATGTGTCATTTCTATCCCAGCCTACTCTCCATCATCTACTGGCCTAAGTACAATAATGTTCTGATCTTTACAGCATCATAAATTACTGAAAGTGTTGCCATAAATATATATCTTCAGCCAGACAGGGTGGCTCACCACTTTTATCCTAGTTATTTAGGAGGTTGAGATGTGAGAATCCTACTTCAAAGCCAATCCCAGGCAGTAAAGTCTGTGAGACTCTTATCTCCAATAAATCACAGGAAAAGCTGGATGGTGCTGTAGCTCAAGTATTAGACTGCCAGCCTTGAGCAAAATGGATCTCAGAGGCAGTACCAAGGCTCACATTTCAAGCCATAAATCCAGCAACTTACACACACATACACACACACACACACTCACACACACACACCCTTCATATATAATTGTAAATTTTTTAAATCTTGTTTAATTTAATACTGTTATAAGTGTTTTGTCCATTGTTGAGAATGTAAATCATTATTTCTGTAAAAATATTGTAATTATAACTGGTCAATAAGCATTCAGTGAATGTTCCTAGAATGCTGTACTAGAGCCCCATATGAAGACTTGAAAGGCAAGCTGTCAGACTTGAAAGGAGCTTCTACAAGACCAGATGATGATAGAGATAAATTCTTCGGGGGGGAATATGTGAGGAAGATCTTATTGCTATAAACTCATTAAAAGAAATAATTAAAATATTTTTATTTGAGTAAAGATAAGATATCTTTATTGTTGATATCATTATTATTTCATTTGGGTTTTTTCAGATATCTAGAGAATAGAGAATATCAAATCCATATTTAAAGTGTCATCAAACTATCACTCTGCTGTAAATTGTAATCTCACCTTCCTCATCCCAATATCTTCTACAATGAATTTTTGTTATTTGATTTGTAAAATCTAAGCCTCAAACTTGGCTATTATGGAAAAATGCTAAATATAATACAAAGATGACAATAGTATTTACATAAGATGAATTATTTCCAGTTTGGTGTCTATAGTGAAAAAAATTAATGACTTCCAAATATTGCTCAAAAGGATATATTGTTAGGCATTTCATTTTGTTAATTCAATTGAAAGTCACAGACATGAAGAAGCTTCTTATGTTGTCTTTCCAGTCACATTTTCAAAATACCTGATATAAATATCTTGATGGAGGAAGAATTATTTTGGCTGACAGTCTCACCAGTTTTAATCCAAGTTTGGTTAGATCTATTGTTTGTGCCCCGCACAAACTCATCATGGTAGGAATTGTAGAGGAAGAAACCAAGAAGCAATGCTGAAAAAGAAGAGCCAGGGACAATATACATGTCCCCACCAGCATTACCTCAGCACTTACTTTCTCCATCTAGGCTAGACCTCCAAAATTTTGTATTACTTCCTAATAAAGCCATCAAATTATGAATCAGTTGATTGCTTTTTTTTATGTCAGAGCACCCAGAATCTGATCACTTCTCCAAAGCTCATCATTTGGCAACGAAGCCTAAAATATGGGCCTTCTGTGAACATTTCAAACTCAGATTACAGCATTTTTCATTGTAAAGATGAGCAAACATAACCAGGAATTTTTGTGGATATTTCACACAGGAAAAATGGTAGAACTACAATGGTAACTCAACTGTTGGAATTAGTATTCTTAGCCTTTCCCATAAAGCAATTTTGTCTCTTCTTAGTTTCCTTTTTTGGTAAGGGGGTTACTTTGAATATTTGTTGTTGGTGGTCATGTGACTTGAACTCTGGGCCTAGGCATTGTCCCTGAGCTCTTCAGCTCAAGGCTATCACCCTACCACTTGAGCCACAGTGCCACTTCCAATTTTCTGGAAATTAATTGGAAATAAGAGTCTCACATACATTACTGCCTCAGCTGGTTTTGAACCCCAATCCTCAGATCTCAGCCTCCTGAGTAGCTAGAATTACAGGAGTGACCATCCATGCCTGGTTTTGAATTTTAAACTAAAACAAAACAATGTCACACAATAGTACTAGCAATTTAAGAATCATTTTCATAACTTCTTTACTATGGTATAGCATCTCCTTTAGAAAAAATAGGTTTCAAAACAATCTAGTTCCTGAACTAATATATGATCCACCATTGTCTTCCAGTGACAAAATTAATGGCTTTGTATACCTACTATATTTGTCTTTCATTCTGTAAATATACCTCATTAACATGTAACATTAAGACAATCATAGATAAGTGTGTTTACACTGGGATCTAATATCCCTTTGGGATTTGTTTGTCACTCAATCTCAGTATGTTAATATCCTCTTGAGAAAATCATTATAAGATGTCTTCTGTGTTGACATATGTTTCTCAGTTGCCATCTTACCAATTTTTGAAAGTTCTTCATTAACAGAGTTTGTGTCATTCAAATGTGAAGACATTTTACATATTTTATATTACTTTTGGTTTACAAATGTTATTTTTCAGATTTTGAGAGAAATTATGTTATAGAGTCAAGTATCTCTTATCTTTAGGTTTTTCTAAGTGTTTTCTTTTTGTTTAAATTACCATCATCAAAATAATATGTTTGATGCCAAGTGCTGGTGGTTCAGGAAGCTGACATCTGAGGACTGTGATTCAATACCAGCCAAAGCAGGAAAATCCATGAGACTCTTAGATCCAATTAGCCACCAGAAATTTTGATGTGGCACTGTGGTGCAAAGTGGTAGAGTGCTAGCTTTGAGCAATGAACTTAAGTACAATGCCCAGGCCCCTAGTTCAAGTATCAGGACTGAAAACAAAAATAATGTGTTGATTGCTATATATTTTCTCATGAAAATAAAGTTATTTAATAGTTAAAACTTCATTCTTAAAAAAACTTTATTTTTTGTGTCATGACAATAGAGACAAGATGACAAAAGAGAGAAGATATGAGGATATTTCCAGAATTTCCCCTCATTTTCAGTATGATATTTATCATGGACAGGTAGTGTTTTGTAAAGTGTAAGTTAGCATTAGAGTTTATTAAATTTTGATACTTGGTACATCAATTTTATGCAATACACAATCTTCATTATGACCTCCATTGTCTTCCCTGGTAATAGGCCAGATAAGTTACTTACATTTGATTAGGAATTACTTGTGCACACTTGAATGGAAGATAGTTTATTTGGCTTGATAAATTACAGTTCATTTTACCTCTGTTCCAGTGAAAATTCCAATAAAAATTCTTACAATTCTTTCTCACTAGGACAAATCAAAATTGATTTTCCATTAATAGAGTACAATACCTTCCTGCAACAAAGAAAGTACTTTGAGCAATGAAGAAAGAGTCACCTAGCTGGAAGTTGATGGTGAGAGGTAAGTTAGAAAGGACCCTGTGAGTAACCTGTCCAATGCAGGTTTCAAAGATACAGGGATTTCAATTCAAATCCTACTCTATAAACAGTATTTATTTTTGCCAGTCCTGGAGATTGAACTCATGGCCTGAGAACTGTCCTTGGGCTTTTCCCAAGGCTGGTACACTACCACTTGAGCCACAGCAACACTTCTGGCTTTTTCTATGTTTGGTGCTGAGGAATCGAACCCAGGAACCCGGGTCTTCGTGCATGCTTGGCAAGCATGTACCACTAGGCCAAACTCCCAGCCCTCTATAAATAGTATTTAAGGGTCTATTAATAAAATGGAGAGCATATCTTTCTTATGAAGATAAGATCAAGTGTTATTAATTCACATAATTAATTTAACACAATACTTCACAAATAGGAATGAAGTAAATATTAACTGTGGAAATTGATGCTTTGGGCATCTGTTTCTTCTAATTTCCAGTCTTCCTACAGTGAAAGCTTGTAGCATTATGTTTTTAACAGATAAATATTTACACATTCACTTTCTTTTGGTCCTCTATAGGAAAATGTAATCTTTAGTAGTATCTGCTAAACTTGAAGGTGAGTATTTTAGATATAAATGGTCATGTGGAATTCTATGCTGCTGTCAGAAAGAACGACATTGCCCCATATGTAAGGAAATGGAAAGCCTTAGAAAAGATCAGAGTAAGTGAAGTAAGCCAGACTCAAAGGAACATAGGCTCTATGGTTTCCCGCATTTGTCATAATCAGTAGAAACCTTGGGCTCTCCTAGCAGAGATTTATAATAGAACAAAACCTAGATACATAAGGCCATATACTGTGACGCTAAACAAAATGACCTCCATGATACAGAAACAAAAGTCATATAATGAGTGATTGTTGTCCTTAATGTACTATGTTATCTCTCATCGCTTTTGCTGTCCCTTGGATATCTTGTATTGTTACAGTATTTCACCTTGCCATCTGATATATTGCATATATGCTTCTTTGGTTATTTGAAATAGAATAGGGAAGGGGGAAAACAAGATGAGGGGTGGGGGTGGAGGGAGGGAAATGGGGACCAAGACATGAGAAAGGGTATCAGTCTATGTGAAGTAATGCACCTTCTGTCTGGTGAATATAATGTAACCATTTTATTAATTACAATAAAAATATGTGGAAAATGGATTCTATAAACAGGTAGTTTATAAAATCAGAAATGTACCCGCTAGTAAGAAATAGCTGGCTCAAGATTACCAGATTTATCTGTGACATGCTCTTCCATAGTAGTAAAGCATCAAATAAGTGGCACATATCTGAGATCTTTTCCCTTAAATACTTTCTGGTTCTCACCTTTGGCCCACAGAATCTATGATTTCAGTGAGAATATATAAAAGAACTAGTGGTCACTCACAATACTGCCAGAAAAGTTAATGAGTAACATTCTGTATAGGCAAGGATTTAAGGCAGGCTATGTAACATGTCTGTAATAACCTCAGACTCTAGCAAAAAATATTCAATGTCACTATTTTCACAGAGAATGCCAAAAGGTGCTACTTCTCTCTGTCCCCCCACAGCTGTTGAAAGAGATTCTTCACTGTTTGCAAGGCTACTTCCACTATTTCTGATGCATGCCCTTAGACAGGTAAAAAGGGAAATGAGCAATATAATACTTCTTTGTTTTAATAATAGAAAGCAGACTCATTTAGGCTCTTAAAATGCAATAAAGTGAAAGAACAAAGTTTCTTGGCAGAGAAGATTAGGTAAGCTACACAGATTTCCTTCTTTCCATCCCAACACAAAATAGGTCTGACCTATCCTCAAAGTATTTTATTCAACAACTGAGGATGAATGGAAACATCTGGCCTCAGAGCATCCTTTCCCAGTAACAATGCCACATGTCAGTCAACATATTTTTTCCAAAACACAAACAGTGCTGATGACCTTTCATTCAAAATAACTACTCTCTCCTAATTCAACAAGATTTCCTTTGTTCTCTAGATATATGCAAGAGGAATTCCTAGCCTGTTTATATGTTTATATCTATTCTAGTCCTTCCTTCCTTCCTTCCTTCCTTCCTTCCTTCCTTCCTTCCTTCCTTCCTTCCTTCCTTCCTTCCTTCCTTCCTTCCTTCCTTCCTTCTATAGGTGTTATTGCTTGAACTCATGCCCTTGTACCTACCAGCTGGTGCTCTACAACTGGGATACCTGAGTCCAGTTTTTTTTTTTACTGCATAGTCTTATCCTTGTGACCCCTTTCTTCTGAAGCATGAGCTTGATCCAAAGGCCTATCCACTTTAGGTGTCTCTTAGCCATTGTGATCAGGTGCATACATCACTCTGCCCACCATCCTTCCATGAACTTTTACAGAATTGTCTGCCTAGTCCGGCCCTGGAATTGTGCTCCTGCTGTTCTCAGTCTCCCACAAAGCTTTACATGGCAGCTTCATGACGCTGTACTGAGCAGTGGGTTGATAAAAAATCTTGTAAATTTTTCTGCCAGTGGAACTTGAATAGTGATCTTCCCCTTTCAGGCTCTCAGGCAGGTAAGATTACAGTCATGAGGCACCTGCCTCTATAATGTCTTTACTGTCTCATCACAATTCTCTGTATTGGAGAATTAGTACTGTAAATTTTGTCTGACTTTGGCAATACACAGCTTTGAAAGGGTGTATATTCCAAGTAAGGACAAATAACCATGAGGTGGTATAAAAAGAGCTCCTTTTCTCAACACAGAGTTTCAGTAATTGTTTCTTTGCTTGTTTAAAAATTCCATTTTCATTTCCCAAGTTTTCAAGAAAATAAATCCACTAGAACTCTGCTATAAAATAACTTTGATGTTATCACCAAATTGTTTTATAGTCTATAATATTGTGGAGTTTTTTTAGCATTGATTATCTACAAGTGCATTACATTTAGGCAATCCAAAAAGATATTACAATAGTAATGAAAAACCAATAGAGTTATGAGGGTTATTTCAGTGAAAATGTCGAAATTCAAAGTTTCTTTAGAAAAATAGGATGCTGTCTTTTGCACTAAAACAGCAGCATGTATTCGTTAGTAGTCCTGTGGGATGCTTTCAGTAGATCAATGAACTTTAACTCAACTAACTCTGTTTTAAGTAACTACATATGTTTTCCAGAAACTGTGTTGCCTAACACAAATACAAAGCAGAATAATGATTTTCATCTCCACCTATCTGTTTTATGATTTTAAAACTCTGAACATGCTAAGATATGGTGTAGAATATACTCTCTGTTCCATGTCCATTTCCCCATACTCAGTCTACCCATAAATTCAGCACGACAGCAGTGGACAGTTCCCCCAAAATTACAGACCTCTCCCTCCATAGAAGTTGCCTTAAGTGATTCTGCACCTTGATTTTCTTCCAATGCATATTAATTTCTTGTTCTAGAAGATTGGGTAGGCTATGGAAGAACATGAATATTTCCCTGTCTCCAGGTCTCTTTGGAAAGAACTTAATTTTGAATTTATATCTGTTCTCTATTTTTCTTTGTGATTTTCTCTCTCTGTCCCTCTCCCTGTCACCGACCTTCCTCTCTGTCTCTGTCTCTCTGTCTCTCTTTCTCTCTTTTCTTTCCTCACTTCCTCCTTCTATACCTTCCTTTGTTTACATTTTGCATTGATTTTGTTACCAAAATAAACAAGGACCAGAAAAGCAATGTTCCACACTTATAATGTGGGGGATAGCAATTAAAAACTAGTTTTGAGGAAAAATATCTCTAAGACTCCATTTTCAATCAACTAGTCATTTATTTCCATATACCATGGCACAAGTGGTACACCACCAGCAGAGTGAGTAAGCTGAGCATGGAAACACAACCCTGAATTCAAACCTGATATGAGCAGAATCAAGGAATTTGAATATTGTCCTCAATGCACTTATTACAAATTATCATAAGACCCTTCATTTATTCTTCAGGGAGAAGACAAATGCTAAATAATTTTGAATGAGAATGTCACTATCAGATACACCAAAAAAAACAATATTATTCTCTATCAAATATTTTTAGTGTCATACTATTACCCATATTTTTCAGAGAATATTTCTGATAAAGTATTTTTATAAAAGACAGAGCATTTCAGCCTATGCAGAGAAAAAAGGTAAAATGTGAATGTCAGAATTCACAAATAAATTGTCAGTAAATAAAATTAGAGATCAGACTCACCCTCGATGAAGCCATATGAATCCAAATTTCCATAGTTGAAAAGTTCCCTGGAATATATTTTGAACAATAATTTTTAAAATAAAATTGTTTGTTGTTCACCCAAAACAGTACTGCTTACAATATACTGGGGATTTGAAATTTCAGATAGATATTTCAAATTTTTTTCCTAAAAAGTAACATTGAGAAGACATAATATAAATTTTATCATAAAATTCATCTGATAAAAAATCAAATGTTACTTGACATTGTAGGAATATCATTCCTCTCATATGGCCAGAGAAACATAAAATATAGTTAATGGTCTCCTAGACATAGCATTTATTCAATTCTGTACAAGTAATATTTCATCAATAAATCAGAATCCTTTTGTTGACTCAAATTACCTGAAATATTTTTTCTAATATAGTAAAATTCTCTTTAACAAGATTCACTTGTAACTATGTGAGAATTATTTTTCTGGCTTTAATTAATATATTCAGTCAACAGCCTTTTATGATTGTATTTAGAAACAAAATCAAATAAAGTGAATGCAAAACCACTCACCAACTCTTAATTTCAGCAGAGCAAAGCTTCTCTCTTTCTAAGCTGTATAACAGCTTATTGACTCAAATCACTTAGTTATCACCAAAAGTAAGAATTGCTGTGACATATATCTAAGGAAATCAAGGCAAAAAACCATTTGCCAAGTCATACTTTTCTCCAGAGTAATTCAATGAATCGTCACAACATGACAACTGCATGATTTCTTGTTTAAAAAAAGTCAGACATAATGAAGCACAAAAAAATATGGATTTCATTTCAAATGATTGCAGCCTCTGAGACACATTCTTTCATTTACAGAATCATGATGCCAGAGAGCACACAAGCTAAGTAAATACATGATTGGGGAATAAATAAATAAATAAATAAGTTTGGTTAAGCTGAAAAGATAAAATTGACTTAAAAACAAACAATGTTTAGCAAACTTTTCCTCAAATATAGAAGGGTGAGGTAAATCTTGGTAATAAATTTTAAAGTTTCATGTCCAAGTCGAAAGTATGGGAATCTCATCTAGAGAATATCAGGAAATTTAGCTATCTGAAGATTAACAAGACATATTTTCACTGTAATCAAGTCAGTATCAGTAAATGAAATTTTCATTTAAATCTTAATAAAGCAGCAGACCACCTAACCTAAATGAAACTTCTAAAAAAAATCCATACAACTTGAAGTATGTAATATTCACTTGATTCAATTTTTCTATTCAAAGTATGCTCAACCATAGCCATGAAATTCTATATTGAGTTCAATGGAGTGTTTTAAACCATTATATTCACTATTCCTGATTTGTTCTTTTGAAATTGTTTCATATAGAGAATATTTTGCACTATCAAGCACTATGCTGATATCTGTGTGGAAAGTTTTTTATTTCCTAAAACTCATACAAAGGGGCAAAAGTTGCTCATAAAGAAAGGTCATGTAAAATTTCTTGTATATATGAAATAAGAAATGCCTTTCTGTCCATTTTGTTTAGCTATGCAGAGACTATCCCTCTCTGATGACCTGACACGTATCCAGACAACACCATCCATAATGAAAATCAATGCCATCAAGTCACTAAACAATTACTTTGTCTTTTTTAAAATGCACAAGTCTTCAAAAAAACAGAGATTTGGAGGCTGATTAATTTACCATTTGTCTAGAAGATTGCACTAATTGCAATATTTAAGAATATTTGTGCCCTCAAAAGCTAAAAAAAATTTAAAAAAGGTAAGGATCACCAGTCCACAGAAAAGGAATTTAGTGACACAGTAAATGGCTTCTACAAATCTACACAATGGCAGTCCTAAGAACTTAGTTCAAATATAAGATCATAAGGGGCTGTGACTTATCTATCTATCTATCTATCATATTTATATAAATATATATGGAAAATATTTATGGTTTGAAAGTGGTTGTTAGTTTCTTAGCCAGTCATGTGAATGGGACATTATATAGTCACATTTTTTGTAAAAAAATATCATTTTAATTCTTTGATGTTTGTTTCCCTTCTCTTGCATTTTGCATTGTGTTAATTCTGTCATCAAAATATTGATCTTTTCCTCTTTAGTCTCATAACTGAACAATCCCTCAGCATGTACTTCTGTTCCCATCACTTTGTTCTCCAATATTCAAAGAAAAATTCTCCTTCTTACTATTGACTTCTTCTGAAAAAGACACAGACATCATTCAACTTCCAAGTTCTAATTTAAAATCTCAACTCTTAGATATTTCTTTGATTTACATTTTTTCCAGAGGCAAGTTTATTTTTTATCAATTTTGTAAAAATTGTTGTTTAAATTATGAAAAGCATATTTGCTGGCAAAAAAGTTCTAAAAAGGAAATCTATAGACATACAGAGATAAAAATGGAGATCCATTGTAATTCACTGATAAGGCTCCAGGAATTTGGAAAAGCAACATGAAAAAGAAGACGGGAGACAACAGAAGAGACTGGAACATTGATCCCTATCGCTGCATCTGGTAAAAGTGGACCTCAGACAGAAACCTGAGGCCACTCCACAGATTAGGGGCAGAGTACAGGGAGTAAGTCTTTTAATACTTTCTTATAGGGCTGGGAGTTTGGCCTAGTGGTTAAAGTGCTTGCCTAGCATGCATGAAGACCCGGGTTCGATTCCTCGGTACCATATACATAGCAAAAAGCCGGAAGTGGTGCTGAGGCTCAAGTGGTAGAGTGCTAACCTTGAGAAAGTCCAAGGACAGTGCTCAGGCCCTGAGCCCAAGCCCAGGACTGGCAAAAAAAAACAAACAAACAAACAAACAAAAAAAATACTTTCTTATAGATTCCATTATAATGTATATATATTGATATTATTTCAACTGCTACCCAGCTATTCTTTATTGAAATAGATGATGATAATTTCTCAGTGTATGCTTTCATAATGAATGATCAGGCTAAGAATAAATGATCATTCATCCTACTCTAAGATGATCCAAATACTTTCTTCAATCTTGAAGAGAAAACAATGACAATATCTGAAATAGCTTTCCTTCCTCTATACTCATGACTCCAATAAGTGATTTTTCCATAAATTTTTATTGTAATTATTAGAAGGGTTACATAATATTCACCAGTTAGAAGGTGCATTACTTCACATACATTGATACCCTTTCTCTTGTCTTGGTCCCCAATTCCCTCCCTCCACACCCGCCCCTCATCTGTGTTTTCCTCCCTTCTCTATCTGACTTAAAATAACCAAATATGCTTATATACAATATATCAGATAACCAGGTGAAATACTGTAACAGTATGAGATAACCAAGGGACAGCAAAAGAGAGGAGAGATAACATAGTACATTAAGGACAACAATCACTCATTATATGGCTTTTGTTTCTATATCCTGGAGGTCCTTTCATGTAGCACCATACTATATGGCCTTATGTACCTAGGTTTTGTTCTATTGTAAATCTCTGCTAGGAGAGCCCAAGATTTCTACTGATTATAATAAATGAGGGAAACATCCAATAAGTGATTTTAAAGAAAATTAGCAGTGGGTCTTTCAGAAACTACAGAGAATACTTTAAATTTTAGAAGCCGTTTAAGACAATGTAGCTAACTGTTCACTATAGGAGAGTTTTCTCAATGAGAATATTGTCCTTTCTAACAAAAGAAAATTGATCATCTACTTTCCTGATATTTTTTGACAATAACAAGAGACACCACTTATAATACCACTAACATGATATTTTGTAATAGGTGACAGCAGGCATATTTTATTATCATTAATTGATAGATAAGCAGAACAAACCTCAGAGAGCTGAAGTGATAAGCTGAAAACCACATAGCCTGCAAGTGGTAAAATTAATGATGCAGAATTCATGTGCCATAAATTCAGTGCCACTCTCTCTATCTTATACAATATCATGATGTCAAAAGAATCAAGGAAATAACCAACCTGCATCCAGGATTTATTCTGTTTTTTTATTATTATTATTCCAGCTGATAATTAGAAGGAATAGTTACACTTGAAAATTAAGGGAAAAGAATTGCTTCTACGCAAAATATATAGGAAAGATATATGTAAAAATATATAGGATGTATGGCATGTCAACATCACTACCACTCTTCGGGAATTCAAAACAAGAATCATATTTCCTTAACCTTCTCCCCAAATGGCTGTACAGTGAAGAACTAGCCAGATAATACCACCCTATGAAATTCAGATGGTAATAACTAAGAGGAATCTCAGTATTCAGCAAGCAGTTAGCAAGGGGATATCACAGCCTTAATGTTCACAGGTGCCTCCTTTCACCATCTCTCACTTGGGCGGCCAAAAAACAGCTTCATGGGTATATAGGACCTATCCTTTCCTGTTACTGACGTCATTGCTAGAAATGCTCATTGAATTAAAGTTTTGTCTCTACACTTTATAATCATGGTTTGGTAAGAGTACTTATGTAAATAAAATCACCTGTCCAAAAATCAGTTGCTTCCAGAAATCAAAACTCTCACTTAAGACTATTAGATTTTTCTCAAGTAGATTATATATAATGCAATTTAGTTTAAACATAAAGTGAGAACGTGAATTAAATCTTTATCACTAGTGTAAATACATAAAAGACATTTTACCTGAAACTATCAACAAAATAAAATTTAAAACATTAATATGCTTTATGATGTTGTATGAGATTGAATATATATATAATTTATAAAAGTGGTCAATTACATATTAAATCTGTACTCTATCAATGAGTACTTGACTCAGCTATCAGTATGTTATATACTTTCACAGCTACAAATCTTATCACCAAAATAATTTTTGTGCCTACAACATAATTCAGTATCATGGGAGTTTACATGTTACAAAATGTTGCTTTAGTTCAGTTAAATGTAATGTATGTGTACTTGTACTTTGAATGGGATTTGTTTATTTTTAAATTACAAAGAGAATACAAGGACTTAGATGTTATAATATCTTTATGATTAAGTAATAAATTTATACATTTAGAAATGCTGGGTCATAGACTCAAAGGAACTTAGGCTCAATGGTTTCCCTCATTCGTCATAATCAGTAGAAACCTTAGGCTCTACTAGCAGAGATTTGCAATAGAGCAAAATCTTGATACATAAGGACATATAATGTGAAGCTAATTGAAAGGACCTCCAGGATAGTGAAACAAAAGCCATATAATGAATGATTGTTGTCCTTAATGTACTATGTTGTCTCTCATCTCCTTTGCTGTCCCTTGGTTATCTCATATTGGTATAGTATCTCACTTTGTTATCTGATATATTGAATTTATTTGTATTTGGATATTTGAAATTTGATAGGGAAGGGGGGAAAACCAAGACGGGTGGGGGTGTGGGGGGGGGAGGGAAACGGGTACCAAGACATGTGAAAGGGTATCAATGTATGTGAATTAATGCACCTTCTATCTGGCAAATATCATGTAACCCTTTTACTAATTACAATAAAAAAAATAAAATTAAAAAAAAGAAATGCTGGGTCATTAATTAGATGAAATTTCATGCCTGTTCTCTGACTTTAGCATTCCTTACATCTTCATAACAAAATGCACAAAATGCAAGCATGCAAAGCTTTGAGTTTTTTATTTTACATTATTGTAAATGAATTTCTAATATGATATAAAAAAGGGGCAGGAGTTTGGCCTAGTAATAGAATGCTTGCCTAGCATGCACGGAGACCTGGGTTTGATTCCTTGGTACCACATACATAGAAAAGGCTGGAATTGATGCTGTGGCCCAAGTGGTAGAGCCCTTGCTTTGACAAAGCCAAAATCAGTGCTCAGGCCCTGAGTTCCAGCACCAGGACAGGCAAAAATAAAATGATAGGTCAGGGAAATTAGTCAAGAAGATAAAGGAGATAAGACAATGACCTAAATTGAGTGAAAGCCAATATTAAAATAAATAACAAAAATATTTTGTGTTCTACAGTTTATGTTATATAATTGTTTTTTATTATATATTACTCATATATACATAGATATGATATATATACATATAAAATAATGGATATTATTTACATAGACTAACCAGGGTATGTATAAAAAATTTATATTACCTCTTTTCTTGCTTCATTTCCTCCAATAAATATGCTGGCATTTTCAAGAGCCAACAAATAAAACTAAACAATTATTTACTGCATTAGTATTTAGATGACCTAGAATATCTACATTCTAGAATATCTTCATTACCACAAATAAGTAGCTATTATTTGCTCTATTATACAGAATTGAAGACTAAAGTTCAATAAATATGCTTTAGTCCACCAACACTAATTACCAAAAATGAAAATTATATGATTTAATAAAAGAACTAGGTGACTTCAAAGTTCTTAATTTTCCTATTCTACAACATTACCTTGATTATGGGATTAAACATCATTTGTAATATGATTGTTTGATATGCCAAGTTCTGATATGAAAGACTTTCTGGTTTCATGAGTTCCTCTTTATAGTTCCTGAGAGTAAGGTAAGAAATGTACACATGACAAAATATCTTTTAGCTCAAACCTGTGAGTTTACAATGTGTTTGTACAAACAGGTGAGACATTATTTTTTAATGAAGCATTTCTACATGCCCTCATTTAAATTCTTAACTATTCAACACTTAGGTTGTTTCTCCTACCAAAAGAAATTCTAATTGTCAATCTATATTCAAATTGTTCTAGTCAAATGAAGGAGACAGGAACTATGAATATATTCATATGAAGAGACTTTGTGGATAAGATGAAGGGACATTTTGATGAGAGTCAGCCATATTGATTACTAATACAGATTTTAATATAACTATATTGTAGGAGTTATAATTGTTTCATATTTCTCAATCAATTTCAATATCTATGGAATCAATGTTTTACCTACAGCAATGGTATTGAAACCATAAATATTTCTTAGATATTTAGAGCTCTGCTGGATGCCTGAGGGGATTTTTGCAGATGAAATAAATTAAGGTAGTGCACAATACTGGCCCTTAGTTTGCATCAACCAAGTGAAGAGTCAGATGCTTCTTTTACACATTGTAAGATCTATTGTCTAAAACGTTAGAACCTGTGACCTCTGAATCTTTTTCAAATATTGAGTTTGTGAAGTGTTTAGTATTCCCAATGTCAAGGAAATAAAAGAAACATAGGAAAGCCTTAAATATATATATGTATATGTAATAATATCAATAATGATACCAACACAATCAACAAGACATTAGTATCATCAGTACTTGCCATAGGCCACACATTTGAAACATATTCAGTCTTTCACACAACCTCCAAAAGAGTAGATTTTACTTTCATTTCCAAGATGTGGAGCTAAGAGTTTTCAGAAGTTGCCATACTTCACCCATGGTCTATGAATGTTGGGAATGCACCAACACTAAATGGTACAATTACTATTGTATTATTTTGCCTCTCACATTTCTCATGAAATCAAAGAAATAAAAATGATACTGAAATGGTCTGGAAGTGGTTCTGAAATGGTCTACCTAAGAATAAATCTTAGATTTAAACTCACAGGCTCCAGAAAAGCCCTATGTATTTTCTCTGCTATTTTGCCATGTCATGTGCATAAGACACTGGTCCACCGTGGTGAATGATGTAGGATTATTGGGGTTCCTAGAGGTTATTTATAAACCAGGATCATTTGATTCTCTTAGCTAAGGGTAAATTTCTCCTAGCATTTTAACATGAAAGAAAACACTTTTAAGCCAAGTACCAGTAGCGGATCATGCCTGCTATCCAAGCTACTCAGAAAGATGAGATATGAAAATCATAGTTCCAGGCTATCCAGGACAGGGAAGTCTATGAGACTTTTGTATCCAACTCATTACCAAATAGGCAGAAGTGATGAAGGCCAAGTGGTAGAGCACCAGCCTTGATCAAAGGAGCTCAGGGACTGCACCGAGGTCCTGAGTTCAATTCCCAGGAATGGTACACACACACACACACACACACACACACACACACACACACACACACACACTGCTTAGAAAGACCAATAACAAAAAATCCTATGGAAAAATAATTTCCCCAAATATCAACTTCTACTAATTACCTGATGATTTAAAAATTACTCTGTCAATTCTACCCATATTCACCATTGGCCACAATTTAATATTGTCTGAAAAGGCACTTACAGCAATGTTTACGATCAATTACTATTAGGAAATGAAACATAGGATTGATAGAGCCTCTTAAAAATCCAGATTCCTATTTTATATTTTTATCATGCATCATGTTACTATGTCTATTCTGCTCCTATGAATCCTCTTTATAACCAAACCAGAGCATGCATAACACATGCTGGTGAGAATCAAATGAAAGAAACATAACAAGATTAACAAAATAAATGACCTGTGGAAATCATCACAGGCTGGACAGTGTTCCAACAAATAATTGCTCAAAAGAGTATCCTGATTTTTTATAGATCAAGTAAAGAATGTCATTTAAATACTTTCACAGTGGTTTCATTTGTCATTTTTATGTTGAGATTCTGGGTATAAAGAATAAACATGACTATTTTTAGAAACCTGATTGTTTCAAATTAATTTTAGTTACTGACATATCAGTAGCCAAAAACATCCTCTTGAAGAAACAAGCTAAGGGACAGTCTGCTGCTTTTAGCACTAAATACTTGTGTCCCCTGCTTGATTGCTTGCATGGCAGGTGCTCCAGTGTAGATAGATAGAAACCACTGAAATTCTTGTGACTCTTATACCACTTGCACTGACAACTTCTCAGTGGAGAACCCTCATACTATACCAATAACAGAATTGTGACTGTGATTAACAACTAGATTGGGTGAGAAATGAAGTAAATACTTTAAACTTTTGGAACAAATGAAATTATGAAATTATTTTATAGTTTACCAAGTGCTTAGGTAGCACAAAATCTATATATAATATAGACACAGTAATCTTTATCAATGAAATATTAGAGTATCTAGAACCTTCTTCTTAATATCTGGAAAGTAAATTAAAAGGAATACTATTGGTTGCATATACACATCATTTTGCCTTCTTTTTTTTTTCTTTGCTAGTCCTGGGGCTAAAACTCAGGACCTGAACACTGTCCTTGGTCTTTCTTAAGGCTAGTGCTCTATCACTTGACCCACAATACCACTTCTGTCTTTTTCTATCTATGTGGTACCGAGGACTCGAACCTAGGGCTTTATGCATGCCAGGCAAGCACTCTAGCAGTAGACCACATTCCTGGTCCCACTTTGGCTTAAGTACCAGAATTTTAGTTATATCATTGACAATGTTTTCCTGATGTATTTCTGTGTAAAAATATATTTGCTTCTATTATGATCAAAGCAAAATCTAGTCTCTAACATATGTAAATCATATACTGTAAAATCAGATATTCTCTTTTCTAATAAACCCATCATATTTGTATCTATTCTATATACAATCTCATATTTAGTGACTACACAGAGAATAACCATGTGCACATATTTAGCTCCTTGATTTTTATACAGTATTTCTTCTCAATTATTCAATGCTATTTATCATTGTTTTGTTATATGTGTCTTAAGATGCTTTTCATCTAAGGTTATATAGGTATATGAAGAATTGATTTACCTAGGGTAAGATAATTCCTAGAGACAACAAATATCTGGCCACTGAGCTCAAATGCTGTGTCTTACAGACTGTTTGCTTCTGTCCTGCAAAAGTTCACACAACACAAGTTCAGTCTTGAGTGGCAAGTCCAGAAGTGATAGAACTTTTAAGAAGGTATGATGTAGTAGCAGATTGTGAGGTCACTAGGTTAACTGCCCTTGGATAGGCTTAAAGTAGATCTCAGAAGACCTCAGAGGAATTATAGGTGTGGGTTATAAGAACAAGACTGATCTCTGAATCACCCTTGGCTTTCTGTTTCAAGTCATAATCCTTCCCTCTTTACAGGATCCTATTTTGTAGTACTGTTCTTTAGAAGGCTCATGCTAGGGATTGAATGATTGAAACTTTAAGTAAAAATTATAATTTGAGAAGTTTTCTACTACTATATGAAATTAGTCTGCAGCAGGATTTATTTCATAAAAATGAATAGTGGACTAATAATTCATATTATTATGCACAGTCCATATTTATGCTATCACACATATTCTATATCACTCCAGGAAAAAGTTCTTTTAGATACCAAAAAGCTGAAGGACCACTCATATCTCAAATCCCAGTAAAGATTTTAAAAAAATATATAATTCTGGATTAAATTATTGCTCTTTTCCTCAAAAAAACCCAATGATAATATGCAATGGAACATGGAAAATGATATAGGCATCTAGACATTCACACACAATGAGACCAGAGGAGGGTGTTCTAAGTAGAGGAACACAAAAGCCCAACTGCCCATGTGCCTCTGGTCATATAAAATAATTTTTGTGAAAATGAATTCCAGAAGATGTAAACAAGAGTTTTTTCTTTGTTGCTCTTTTTGTTTCCTTTTAGTCTTAATTGTTTGTTTCTCTGTCTTTGGTAGGGTAAAGAAAGCATGGAAATGGAGAGAAACAGGTGAATAAATGCAGCAGTAATACTCACTAGACAATATGTTCAAATGAACTCTACAAATTGTATGTGGGGACTGGAGGAAAAAATGGGAAAAATGTGGAAAGGGGTGACATTATCTAAAAAGAAATGTACTCATTACCTGATATATAGCCATAACCCTTCCATACATCCGCTTTATAATAACAATTTTAAAAAAACTAAGGAAGACCCTTACTCATACTTTCCTTTCATTCTTTATACCACTTGACTGACACGGAGCTGACATCTCTACCTTCTGCTAGAATGCAACTCAGAACATACTCTTGTGAAATAGTTTAATTTGAATATGATCAAGCGTTTTAGAGACAATTTTCTCTTCAGAGAAAATAAGGTTCATAATGTTGCATCTTCTAAAACATCCCTGGCAATCAGATAAATTCAGAATGCAAGACATTCTAGGACATCTTTGTTTCTTCAAAAGACAATGTAATTGAAAAATAATGCTAAAAATAACACACAACTTCATATAAAAAGAGACCTAGAAAAAGCTTATATGTTCTAAAGGTGCTACATTGGAAACTTAAAATTCTGTGCAACAGTATTTAGAGATAGAGCCTTTGAAAAGGTGTCATGTTATGGGGCTTCACCCCTAAAAATGGGTTGAGGATTTTATACAAAGACCTTTCAAGAGTGGATTTACTTTCTTTTGCATTGTGATGATATATCACTCATCCTTTTATCAATGTTCCATTTTTTTCCATTTGTATATGCATTTATCATAAACTACATACTGGCATCTCTGCCTTGGTTTTCCCAGCCCTTAAAACTGCTGTAAATACATTTCTGTTCTTTATATTATACAATCACAAATATTTTGTTATAACAGCACAAGTGGACTGAAGTAGAAACTCTTTGCTTTATATTAAAAGAAATGCAAAGCCGAACGCTGTGGCTCATGCCTATAATCCTATCCACTCAGGAGGCTGACATCTGAGGATTGGGATTCAAAGCCAGCCCAGGCACTAACGTCTGTGAGACTCTTATCTCCAATTAACCACTGGAAAACCGGAGTGGTGCTCTGGCTCAAGGAGTAGAGTGGTAACCTGGAGTTGAAGAGCTCAGGGACTGCGCCCAGGCCCAGAGTTCAAGCCCCACAAACGAAAAAAGAAATGTAAAACTCATTTACGCATACAAATTCCTAATTAAATTACTACGATGCAGTCCTTGGTTGGATTCAGTTTCAAAAACAAAGACAACAGAGAAACATTAAAAACTGAAAAATTTATTGGAGAATATTTTATAATTGTTCATTTTCTCAGTTGAGGGGTTACATTTATATAAATAACTATGTAAGAGTAAGTCTTTTTCCTTAGAGAAATCATGGCAGAGTAATTAAGGGCAGAGGGTACATTTTCTTTTCTTCCAATTTGTATTGTCTTTAAATAGCTGTACAAAGTAGTTGCTATTTGCCAAAACAGTTCATGAATATAAGGCTTCTGGATAAATGTCATTCCTTTCAACACCCTCCTCTACCCCTCCCAACCTATCCCTTCCCTTGCTTATCTTAATCTAGGTTGTATATATATATATATTTTTTACCTTTTAACAAAGCAGTTTATGTGTACAGTGCATCATAATCTGTGTCATCGTTTTAACACCTTTACCCTCTTCAACACACCCCTTTCTTTATATTTCTCAATTCTGTGAAATATATAATGAATTATTGCCTGCATTTTTCACCCTTCTACTCTTCCTTCTTCTACCTCTATCTCCGTGGTCCCACTCTAGCCTTTTGCAAGCTCCTTTACTTTGATGGCTAGAACGTGCCTATAAATCTACAAACAAACACATTCGATGGTACAAATGAAGTGACTGGAGTGTAATAGACTCTGGACAGCACAAATTGTGTATTTCTTTTTTTCATATATTTTATTGTAATTAATAATGGGTTATATGATATTTGCTAGATAGAGGGTGCATTAATTCACATACATTGATAACCTTTCACCTGTCTTGGACCCATTTCCCTCCCCCCCACCCCCACCCCTCATCTTGTTTTCCCCCTTCCCTATCCAATTTCAAATAACCAAATACAAATATATCCAATATATCAGGTAACAAAGTGAGATACTGTAACAATATGAGATAACCAAGGGACAGCAAAAGAGATGAGATATAACATGGTACCTTAAGAACAACAATCATTCATTATATGGCTTATGTTTCTATATCCTAGAGATCCTTTCATTTAGTGTCCTACTATATGGCTTTTTGTATCAAGGTTTTGCTCTATTGCAAATCTCTGCTAGGAGAGCCCAAGGTTTCTACTGATTATGACAAATGAGGGAAACCATTGAGCCTAAGTTCCTTTGAATCTGGCTTACTTCACTTAATATGATCTTTTCTAAGTCTTTCCATTTCCTAACAAATGGGGCGATGTCTTTCTTTCTGACAGCAGCATAGAATTCCATTGTGTATAAATACCACATGTCGTTGATCCACTCATCAACTGAGGGGCCTCTGGGCTGGTTCCATATCTTTGCTATGATAAATAGTGCTGCAATGAACATTGTTGTGCTCGTGGATTTAATATGTCCTTGTTTCTGGATGATTGGGTAAATGCCAAGTAGTGGAATTGCTGGGTCATAGGGGAGCTCTATGCTTAGTCTTTTGAGGAACTGCCATACTGCTTTCCATAGTGGTTGAATGAGTTTGCACTCTCACCAAGAGTGTAGTAGTGATCCCTCCTGGCTACATCCCCTCCAGCATCTGTTGTTATTAGTTTTCTTGATCCTGGCCATTCTAACTGGAGTGAAGTGGAATCTTAGAGTTGTTTTGATTTGCATTTCTTTTATGACCAGAGATGTTGAGCATTTCTTCATGTGTCTATAGGCCATTTTTGTTTCTTCTTCAGAAGACTCTCCAAATTGTGTATTTCTTTGAAAGAGACTTAGCAAAGCCCAACAAAACAAGTACCAAGAAACTGGTACTGCTAAAGTGTACTTTAAGGCTGGGAATGTAGCTTTGTTTTAGAGTGCTGGCCTAACATGCATGGAGCCCCGGGTTTCATTCCTCAGTATCACATAAACAGAAAAAAAACCACAAGTGGCACTGAACCTCAAGTAATAGAGTGAGAGCCTTGAACAAAAGAAGCTCAGAGACAGTGCTCCAGCCATGAATTCATCAAGCCCCAGGACTAGCAAACAATATAATAATAATAATAATAATAATAATAATAATAATAATAATTAAGTAGTGAGTGAATAAAGTATACTTTAAAGTGCAGTTTTGTTTCAGTGACTTCAGTAGGCAAATGATGACTCTGTCTCTTAATCTCTATATGTGTGTACATGTGTGTGAATGAACCATGTACAGGGAAAAAAACAAGTATAAAAACTTCTAGTTATTGTTAAATGTAGTAGAGTTCGGAGGGCTAGTACCTATAGTACTAAATATAGAGGAATATATTTAATGGAAAAGAGATTTAGAGTACTGAATTAAGAAAAGTGCTAAACATTGGAAATATCGGAAAGCTTTCCTACCAAAACAAGAAGAACTTACCCTTTCTAGTTTCCTATACCCTCAATAGTTGCTTATTGTGAGTACTGTATCCTTATGGATTCAGATTCTCAGCAAGAACATATGTGGGTGTGGATAATTTATGGGGATAATCAATTTGTTGTACATTTGGGATCTGAAGCTTATAAACTACTTACTTATATTTTATTGACTCATGTTCTTTCTTTACATGTTATGCCACTGAAAAAGAAAATTTGAGAGCTGTGGAGGTGATAGTGTAGTCTTATAAATAAAGGGCTTATAATGGATGCTGTTCTCTCATTTTGTAATTTTACTATCTGGCTCATTTATCTAGGTAATCATTAGGATAAAATAGTAAAGGCTAAAATCTGGAAAGTATGGGAATTTTTATCATAATAGAAGCAAGCATTGTTGACTTAATTTACTCATCTCCAAATTTTTACAAGTGTGGGAAGCACCATTTACTTTGAATGGTGATTTTTAAAATAATAGTTCTAAGGTACCTTCATTAATTGTGGAAAGATTTTCTTGAATTTATGAGTTCTTCTATGAGGTAGAACACCAACAGTCAAAAAATTGTTACATTTAGCGTCATACTGTATGGCCTTATGTATCTAGGTTTTGTTCTATTGCAAATCTCTGCTAAGAAGAGTCCAAGGTTTCTACTGATTATGGCAAATGAGGGAAACCATTAAGCCTATGTTCCTTTGAGTCTGGCTTACTTCACTTAATATGGTTTTTTCTAAGCCTTTCCATTTCCTTACAAATGGGGAGATGTTGTTCTTTCTGACAGCAGCATAGAATTCCATCGTGTATAAATACCACATCTTGTTGATCCACTCATCAACTGAGGAACATAGAAACAAAAGCCATATAATGAGTGATGTCCTTAATGTACTATGTTTTCTCTCATCTCTTTTGCTGTCCCTCAGTTAACTCATATTGTTACAGTATTTCACTTTGTTATCTGATATATTGGAAAAATACGTATTTGGTTATTTGAAATTGGGTAGGGAAGGGGGGAAAACAAGATGAGGGGTGGGAGTGGGGGGAAGGGAAATGGGGACCAAGACATGAAAAAAGGTATCAATGTATGTGAAGTAAAACACCTTCCATCTGGCAGATGTAATGTAACCCTTCTATTAATTACAATAAAAAATAAATGGAAAAATTGTTACATTTTTTCCACTTAGATCTAAACCAAGTTTATGTTTTCTTGATTCTTCTTTTTTGTTTTCCTTGGCTCTGAATACTGCAATATTTGGGTCATTTGTAATTTTTACCAATTAAAGCAACAAGCTTCACCAAATTAAAAGGTCTGCTGTCTGTTTAAGTAGATATTTAATAATTCATGCACCAAATAGAACTCTCTTTTCTCTGTTGGAATGAACAAAATTTTCTTGGAGATTGCTTTAGTGTTATATCTAGATAATGCTTTAGAGTTGCAGTCTAAATCATGCTAGAATAACTGCATTAGGATTACTTTGATACATCATTTTAATGTGCAGTTCTGTATTGTAGCACTACTCTTAAAAAAGCCAAGAAAATCATTGGGTCTGAGAACTAGAAGTATTTGACAATGGTCTTGACAATTTCCAGACTTTTCCATGCTATAGAAAGGAGGAGAAATTATGTATTTATAACCATACAAATATAGATCACTTTAAAATATGAATGTAAGCCTTTTTATAACTGAAAGGAAATGAGTATTATTACAAGGGCTTATTGATGAAGTAGCAACTAATTCTAAACTTCATTATGCTAGAATAAGTAATTTTGCCTAAATGCAACCCATACTCAGTTGAATTTGAAATTTGGATCAAACTGCCTTTCAGTTAAATGATTCATCTCTTTGGATGAAATACACAATAGGAAGAAAGAGACAAGAGTTTGGAGTTAACAATGTCTCCTCTGTTCTATCATTTCTTGTTTGTTTTCAGGGATCACAAGTATACTATTCATTGAAGAAATGGACAAATGTAAATGTGTTTTTGTAAAATATGATTAAATAAAATAGTTTTAATTCTCATGAAAGTAATTTTTCATGCATATATTTACATGACAAATATGTGTGGTACCACTTCTTTCCTCATTTGAGATGATTCATTCAACATCATGCTGGTAAACACTGAACTTCATTTTCAGAAATAAAAATGATTGGGATGGTGTGTCAGAGGGGAAGGGGGGAAAAACATGATAAGAGGTATCAATGTTAGAGAAATAATGTACCCACTACCTAACAGATGTAACTGTAACCCCTCTATACATCACACCGACAATATGATACAATAAATAAAGAATAACTGCTAATATATTTAGCATTGAAAATGCTTCAAAACTTCTGATTGCCTTAAAATGACTTCAAATTTGGTCAGTTATGCAGTTATTTTTCTAGACTCATTTTAGAAATTCTTTCAAGACTCAATCTCGACTTTCTATTGTATATTCATTCATACTATCATTCATACCTTTAATGCTTCATGATTCACTATCAGTCTCAAGTTAGAACTAACTCTGATTTAACTTGTTTTCACCCAATCCATCAGGCTTATTTTTTTGTCTTTCAGTTTGCTACCTAGATAAAATTAAATTTGAGATTCCTTTCCCTACAGCCCAAATCCAAGTCTCATTGATTTTGTACATAATAATAGTATCTATGGACCTTGTTTTCAGTAATATGCAATTTTTATAAGGTCCTATTTATTTGCATTTACTATTAATAATAAATAATAGTGCCAGGCGTGATGGCTCATGCCCATAATTCTATCTATTCAGGAGGCTGAAATCTGAAGATACTGGTTCAAAGCCAGTGTGGGTAGGAAAAGTTCTTGAGACTTCTATCTCCAATTAACCAGCAAAAAGCTGGAACTGGAGATGTGGGTCAAGTGTTAGCATACAAGTTTTGATCAAACATAGCTTGGGACAGCACCCAGGTATGAGTTCAAGCCCTAGTACCAGCATGAAAAAGAATAAAGAATTTATTAATTATACTCATAAGACTCAGAAATGTGACTATCAGATAGTGTAACTTACAGATAACTATGAAATAAGCAATGGAAAGTTATGAATAAAAGGATAGTTATGAGTAAAATAATGACATAAGTACATCTTAATGCCAATTATGATATTTGAATACTAATAAGACATTTATTTATTTATTTACTTATTTATTGGTCAGTTGTGGGGTTTGAACTCTGGGCCTGGGCCTTATCCCTGAGCTCTTCAGCTCAAGGCTAGAGCCCTATTATTTTAGTGACAGCACCACTTTCAGTTTTCTGGTGGATCTCTAATTGAAGATGAGAGTTTCCTAGGGCTGGAAGTTTGGTCTAGTGATAGAGTGCTTGCCTAGCATGCAGGAAGACCCAGGTTCAATTCCTTGGTACCACATACATACATGGAAGTGGTGCTGAGGCTCAAGTGGTAGAGCTCTAGCCTTGAGTAAATCCAAGGACAGGCCCTGAGCTCAAGCCCAGGACTAGCAAACAAACAAAAAAAGTCTCCTGGACATTTGGGCTGGGTTAGCTTCAATCATGATCCTCAGATCTCAGGCTCCTAAGTAGCTAGGATTGCAGGGATGAACCTAATAAGACTTCTGTTCCCTAATTGCAAACATAATTAATAAGCCTCCCAAGTCTTTGTGAGTTTTATTCATAATAGAATTCTCTTCCTCCTTCTTCATTCTCTGTCAGAGTCTTTTGTTGCTAATCAATATTAAGTAATAGTAATCTTGTAGTAACTAAGTCACTAATTACTTGTTTAATTCAGTTGTTAAATGTCCAGTCCAATGAAATAATCCAGCCTTGCATACTAGACTTGCTGTTGTCTCAGGAGCTTCCTTCAAAGAAGCTTTCAAGATTCTTGCTTAAACTTTATCCAATTATTCTAATTCTTAGATCTTCTACTTATACTTTTCTTTTTTCTTTTTTTGCCATTCCTGCACTTGAGCTCAGGGTCTGAGCACTGTCCTTGGTCTTTCTCAAGACTAGATAAGGCTACCACTGGAGCCATAGCACCATTTCCAGCTTTATCTATGTATGTGGTGCCAAGGAATCGAACCTGGGTCTTTGTGCATATTAGGCAAGCACTCTACCTCTAGGCTAAGCTCCTGGCTCCCAAATTCTTAGATTTCATATTTCTACTTAATATTGTCTTGAGCATAATCAACTCATTTTCAAATATTAAAGTCATCTATAAGCCCTTGATACGTAACTGCTTTATGGTTTGTGCCATATTTTTTTATTTTTAAGACACTTACTTATAAATAGACAAAATAAAGTCAAATTTTTGTAAGAAATAAATCAACCAATTCTCATGTATATTTGTATATTTTAATGATGAGAATCCATCTCAAAGACAAAAATTATATTGTACTTGAAGTTTATGGAAAACAGAATTCCCTATACTTTTCACCAGAATTCTTTTTTTTTTTGCCAGTCCTGGGCTTCGGCTCAGGGCCTGAGCACTGTCCTTGGACTTTCTCAAGGCTACAGCTCTACCACTTGAGCCTCAGCACCACTTCCGGCTTTTTTCTATGTATGTGGTACCGAGGAATCGAACCCGTGTCTTCATGCATGCTAGGCAAGCACTTTAACCACTAGGTCAAACTCCCGGCCCCCAGAATTCTTTTAATTGCAAATATTAACCACTTTCAGGGAAAGTCTCTAGTTGTCTAGCAAAAGTCTGTTCTTTTATCTAAAAAAGGGAGACACAAAAATTAACTTAGTTTATTTTGGCCTTAACTACTTGGCACAAATTTGGGCATTTGGCATAAGTTGTACTATCAAAGCTTAATTTGGGGATTTAAAATGCTGATTGAATAGTTCTATCAAAATGCCCATTTCCTCGTTTAAAGAAAAAAATGTTGCAAGCAAATATTCACATTAGCAACGTGAGCAGCCAGACAAAAAGAAATGGATTTCATAATTAGTTTATTTGTAGAATAGTCCTAGAAGAAGATCACAGTAGTTTAATAGCTATGTACCATATAAGATGATGATAAGTGAAATGAATCCCAATATATGGAAACAATAGTTTTTTTTCCCCCTTTTGTGTTATATTTAATGCATTGAGTGAAGTTATTTATTTTTTCTTTCATTTATTCCCTCTTTTTTTTATCCCCAGTTGTCACTGAATTTGATTATAGTACTCTGTATCTTGTATATAGGTTTTCTAATTTGGGGAAGAGGAGAATGACAAAATAGTGATACAAGGGATAAAAGGGCATACAAACGCAACAGTGATACTCTCAAAACAATACGTTGAAAATGAACTTCACATCTTATAGAGGGATGTTTGGGAGGAGGAAAAGTGATAGAAAAACAAGGGAGCGAGGGTAACAATGTTCAACAAGAAATGTACTCATTACCTTACGTGTATGTAACTGTAACCTCTTTGTACATCACCTTGACAATAAAAACTAAATTAAAAAAGAAAATATTAAATTATCCATCTGCTATGAAGATAGCAGTCTTTGGTTCATAGGACAAAAATATCTTGAATGAAAAAAGAATTCTGTCAAGGGAAAGAGAGAAAAGGGCTAGACTGAATCCTGTGTGGTAGGCTAGAACATGTCTCTGTGGTTGAGTTGTATTTTGTTCCTTAGGAACGAAGGAATGATTCTTCTGTTCTTATATTTGAAAAAAAAAACATTCTATTTTTTGTTTAAACATACTCCATAAAATCTACTTTGAAGAGAACAAATATTAAAAAAACAACCTCCTTAAGTTAAATACATACCCATTTTGAAGAAAGCTTAAAGGTTACCTAGTAAACTGACCACTGACTGTTAGCATGCTTAAGTCCTTAGTACCAAACTTCCACACTGAGTATTTTACAATAAGTGCATCACAATCCTAGAAGGTGAAAGATAAATCCTACCTCGTTGAATCAAAAACAATGGGATATACCTCCTGAGGAGCTACAAATTTGATGTAGGTGCATTTTTGTTCAAGATGCCAAATATTAGATGAAACTAATTTCTTAGTAAATCCCAGGCACATAGCTTCTACAGAATGTAGTTCAAGACTAACATTTAACATTACGCTTTCTTCAAAAATGTAAAAATCAATGGTAATAAATTCTTTAATAAAAAAATAGTCATCTTTGGGAACCAAAAAAAACCCCACTTTCTCATATAACTGAAAACTGTTGCCTAATTTTCCATCATCTAAAATATGGGCTTTATTTTTAATGATTCCCATATTCTTATGCAACATACTGTTTGTATCCTTGAGAGATACTGTATTTTACATTCACAACTCGTTCAATACCTTTCTTCTCATCATTTTTATTTGTGGTTTTGTTGTTGAAGTTATCTGTTGAGTATTCGATTTTCATCACTCAAACATGCATGCCATGCATGTATAATCAGTGCCTGCGGACTACTAACATTTTTTTTTATTTACAAACATCTTTAGTAGGCCTCAAGGTAATCACAGAGAGAGAGGAGGGAAGGGGGGGAGATGCTTCCCACACCCCCCATACTCTGCCCTTTCATTCCTCATTACTTAATGGAGAAAACAGATTGATCTGTTGTCTAACAATTTGTCATCCTCCACAGCCCCCTTGTGTCAATCAGAGCTAGGGGACAGACATTCATCAGAACAGCCTGAACCTTGTCATTAAAAGTGGACGTGCATTTCCTGTAAAGTTGATCTGAAATCAGTATACTCAAGGAAAGGGCAGTAAACAGGACGCCTTTGAAGGACACTTGAAGGGAACCGTTAACTATTGAGGGATGGCAACCTCATATTGTTCAAAGCCATAATTGTTTCTTTTTTAAGATGAAAGGATAGACAAGATAAAGGAAGAAAGGAGAACAGGTGATACCTGAGATCTGTGAACACAATACCGCTAAATTCTCAGGGTTCAACTGTAGCTATTAGGAATCGAGACAGGGATGAATGAATTCCACTTCTAAATTCCAAAACAACTCTGGAAAGAGTTTAATAAAGTTTGTCTTTTATAAGTTGTCATTGTTAAACTATGCCTTGCAATAATGATAAAGGCCATGCAAAACTTCAGAGAAAACTTCAAGGGAAAGGTGAATAAAAACATTAATAATTACATTAGTAGAGTTGATAGCAATTAACACTGAAAATTATCTAAAAATTGTGAAATATATGTTTATATCTGTGCTTTTCTCAAGTCTCAAAATAGAGTTTAGGAACAATCAACTTTTATTGCTGATGCAATTATGTGGAAATTCCAATATTGTTATAGAAATAATTGTTGCTCTTAAACTCTTGTTGGGAAAATGATTATTAAATTGATTTAACATTTTCATTGTATGCTGGGTTTTCTAATAGTGAAATATTGTTTTCTGCTTTTCATATTTGGTTCATGATGAAAAGTCAATGATAAGATAAATGGATTAGATACTGCTCTATCATCTAATTGGTGATTGCTTATTTAAATTGTGTTTCATCTAGATGCCTCTTAATTATATAATTCAAGATTATTATTAAAACAACCAATATAATTACAACACAAATTGAAGTTTCAAATTATTAGTTATATAAATTAAACTCTAACTTAATTCTTTAAAAAATGGAAATAATTTATTTTTTGTCATTCATTCATCCATTCAATCCCATCAGGCATTTTATCCATCAATTTAATGAAGATTCTCATAATCCTTCTCATTTTAATGAACTCTATTTGAACCTGAAATTACAATAATGCATGAAAGTGACAAGATTGTCTTCAGTGAAATCCTAAACCTAGATTTTGAGAAAAAAATATAAGCAAGTTATCACAGAAGGACTTTTATATTTTGTGAAGTTTACTATGAAGTATGTTGAAAGAGCTGAGGAGTAAAAACCATTTTTTTTGCCAGTTCTGGGGCTTGAAGTTAGGCCTGGGCACTATCCTTGGACTTTTTTTTTGGCTGAAGGCTAGTGCTCTTCCACTTGAGCCACAGCACCACCCCCAGTTTTTTCTTTGTACGTGGTATCAAGGAATCAAACCCAGGGCTTCATTCATGCTAGGCAAGCACTCTGTTACTAGGCTATGCTCCTGGTCAATAAAAAATGATTTAAATCACCTTAGAACACAAATCAGGTCAATATTCTTTGGGATTTAATTTAAACAGGGGAAAAGGAATCAGGTATTCAAAACTCAAAAGAGCACTAAAGGCAGAGGAAACATGTGCAAAGGTCCTGATGCTTGGTTGTCAGTGAATGACTGTGAGCAAGGAGGTTCCGAGGATGATGCTGAGGAAGCAGGATGTTGAGGCTTTAGATTTTCATTTGCCAGTGACAGAAATCAGTCATGTGCATTAGACAAGCATCTACCTGCAGAAGAAAAAATGTCACTAGCTCTGTCATACTTTCACACATGCATTCATTTCTTGTGATATGAAATTAGCACCATCGTTTACCTGCTTTAAAAGCCAGCAAAAATATACATTTATAACGTATTCATTATGTCATTTAAAAAATACCATAAACCCATAGGAAATGATGGTAAGTATTCCATCACAATAATATCTGTGGAGATGATAATTAATGTAAATCAATATTTTCAGGTAAAAGGATATATTTTCACAAACAATAATATTACTTAATTTTAATAAAGTTATAATCATTAATTCAGTTGCAAAGCACATGAAAGCAGCTGACATGATTTAGGATACATGGCCGAAATTCATACTAAGGGAAATATATGTTCTTAAAGATTTTATTTTATTTTTTTGCCAGTCCTGGGGCTTGAACTCAGGGCCTGGGCACTGTCCTTGAACACTTTTTGCTCAAGGCTAGCACTGTGACACTTGAGCCACAGTGTCACTTCCAGCTTTTAGTGTGTATGTGGTTCCAGGGAATCTAACCCAGGACTTCATGCATGCTAGGCAAGCACTCTACCATTATGCCAAGCTCCCAGACTAAGATTTTTATTCTTTAGTCAGAAAAAGAGTCCCATATAAAGTGATTAAATATTCTGCATATATATATATTCAAAAATATAATGAAGTCTGAGTAGACAAATAATAGGTATTAATCATGAGAAATAGGAAAGGGAGAATTAGTACGATTTCCAGTAACTGCTACTGTATTAATCCAGGCTTAATCTAAGGATAATATAGTCATCAACACAGAAGAATAACACTGGAACAACATGAAAATAATCACCTCATTTAATTTCCTCTGTGTATGATAGCAAAATAACTTCAGTGTAGTTATTCTCTCCACTTCACCAACCCCCACCACCTTAAAATTCTACATTTTGCCTTAATAGGTGCAATATATACTAAAATGTTTCCTGAAGAAAACTGCTCTGCATTCATGCAGGGCATTGGTGGCTCATGTCTGTAATCCTAGCTACTCACAAGGTTTAAATCTAAGAATTGCAATTCAAGGGCAGCCAGCCGGAAAGTCAATGTGACTCTCATCTCCAATTAAGCACCACAAAAGCCAAAATAGAGCTGAAGCTTGTGAGAACATTAGCATTGAACAAGAAAAGGTGCCCAGTTCAAGCCACAGGATAGGCAAAAAAGAGTTACTAAGTTAAAGCTGAGCACCAGTGGATTATACCTATAAACCTAGCTACTTAGATAGCTGAGAATGGAGGTTTCATGGTTAGAAGCTAACACAAGAAAAAATGTTTGTGTGACTGGGTTGTGATATCTGCACCAGCCATTAAAACTTCTAGGAGGCTAAAATTGGGAGGATCATGATTCCAGGCCTGCACAGGTGAAAAATTCCATATGATTCTGTCTCCACAGAAGCTGGGATGATGACAGTGGTGTGTCATACTATTTAATGTAAGAAGACTAAATAGGTGGATCATGCTGCAGGTACATACCTGAGCAAAACACAAGAGCTTATCTCAAAATAACAGGTACATAAATGGGGCTGGATGTGTAACTCAGAGGTGGAGTTCCTGCCTAGGTAGTGAGAGGCCTTGGTACAAATCACAGTGTCATGAAAACATGTAAAAATGTTCCTACTTATAATTGACACTCAGTCCATCTCTTGTCAAATAGAAAACCCAGTCTCATGATATTCGTTCATAAACATTCAAGCACAACATTAACAGCAGTAACTTCTCTGACTCAGTCTCACCTAGGATAAATAACTATATTCTCACAAGTTAAAGAGAACATCTCAAGATCTTTCAACTATTCAATTCCTTTGTTCTCTTTAAATTATTTTCTAGCACTTAGCTTCTTGTCCACTGTGTACGCTAGTTTCTGATTTTTCTTTCTGAAATCCAGCCTATGTGCTGTTGCCAGCTCAGGGGCTCAAGACAGGCCTTCCTTCTGCCTGGTGTTCACTTCCTGAAATGCCTGAGCTGTTTCCATATCACAGATCCTTTCTCCGATCATCCCGAGTTCAGTTCCCAATGACAGAGTGCCATTTTCCCCCATGAGTTCAGAATTTAAATTAATTTATTTTATTTTTATCCCCAACTCCATTATAATATTGTCCTTATGCTAGAAATTTTGTGATTTTTTTGGCTCTTTTACATGAATAGAATTCTGGAAATACTTATTAAATGATGAAACGTGTGCACATGATTTGAAGATCCTTACGTTAGCCTCTTGTATGTCTTCACTTTCAGTTATAGTATTTTCTTTTTAAAAACTTATAAATGGCACCCCTTTCAATATACTTATTCACCCTTCAAACCCACTCTTTCCCTCATTTTCCTTAAATTTGTAGGCTATACATTGTAGTTTTGACTGCACTCTACCCTTGCATTTCATTCATTTTTACCCTTGCCTGTATATTTCATTCTAGCCCTTTCAAGTACTCATTTCCTGGTGTTTCTATTGTTGAACTTGGACACATAAAATTTTCACCCTTTTGACTCCCCATCATCACCCCCACCTTTTTCGGTAAATTTACCTTTTCTAGTAGGTTATCAACTTATCCTAATTGCTTCATACCACTTATCCTATTCATAAATTGGTTAAAATAGCATCCATAATTGGCCTTCACAATTGACTTTCACATTGGATTCTGAGCCTTGTAAAAGGCCACATCACTTCCATAAAAATCTTCCTCGAACCATTCCATTATCACATATCCACACTCACGTATAGGACAGTGAATTTGACGTGGACTTTGCACAAATTTAGATGACATAGTCCACAACTGTTATATATGTTGTTCCTCTCCTGATATGCACTAGCCTCCATGGCACATTTGGCAGTTTTCAGACATGTTAGCATTTCCTTTCTACCATGGTAGCACTAAGCACTTGGTTGTTTGCCAAGTGCATAGCTATCACGTTAGCACTACCTAGCTCCTTGACTCTTGTGGATAGAATTTAGAACTTCCCTATGTCCTTCAGAGCTTCAGTATTGTGACATTACTATTATTTTCACTTCCAGAGAGCTATTGTGATTATGCCTGCAAATATTAGCAAGAGAACTCATATTTTTATACACAGACTCCTGAGTATTTGAACATACTTACACTTTACAAATGACAAATGGCGAGCTACTATTCTGGTATGCATTATCCATTCTCATCAGAAAAATAAGCTCTTCAAGATGAATGAACCTAAATAAATTATCACTATCCCTCATTAGCATATCAATCAAAAGAAAAACAAGTTCTCAAATCCAAATAAACAATATGTGCACTGTGCAAAATAATGCCTAAGTAAGTAACAACAAAGCGCTGAATATCTTCCAGTGTTAAAAATAAGCATTTGTGAGCATTTAATGAACAAACATAAAACAGTAAAATCGGAGAGAAAACTTATGATTCAGAAGATTTCTTGTTAAAAAAATACATGACTACCATTATAATAAGCGTATATGGTGAAAAACTACTTCAAAACAAGTTATAGATGATATTTTGCAATAAATATAATTTAGAAGTGAACATAAAAGCTAAGATTATTGCAATCAAAATGATTTATAGCAGCAGTAGAATATTCCAGAATTTATTCTCTCAAGCCTTCCTACCAATTACAGGGAATAATACTATCACAGGGAAATGACTAAATTAAATACCTTTTATAAAAAGTTAAATTTCTATTGCTTAACCTAAACTTTTAAAAAGTAAAAAACGAAGCTGGGCACTAATAACTCATGCCTGTAAGCCTAGGTACTCGGACACTGAGCTCTGAGGATCATGATTTGAAGCCAACCTGGGCAGGAAGATTCTGTGAAACTCTTCAATAAACTACTCAGAAGAAGCCAGAAATCGCACTGAAAAAGGTAGAGCACTATCCTTGAACGTGAAGAAACTCAGGGACAGAATCCATGCTGAGTTTAAGCTCTAGGACCAGAAAAAAAAGAAGTAAAAAAATGGCCAGATGTTTGTTATTCATATTTGTAATCTTAGCTACTTAAGAGGATGAGATCTGAGGATCATGGTTCAAAGCCACCCTGAGCAGGAAAGACCATGACCTTATCTCCAATTACTCTCAAATGGTAGACCCTATATATAGCCTTGAGCTGAAAGCTCAAGGGCCAGTGCCAAGGCACTAAATTCAAGTCCCAGGATGCGGAGGGGGGATGTGGAGGGCAGAAAGATAATGATGAACAGGATGACATGGAGAAACATAGCAAGATATATTGCACTTGTAAACTGATTTTGTTGAATGGTAAGACCTTGATGTAAGTACTTAAAGATTAAAAAAATAACTATAAAATATTTCCTTTTATTTTTACTTTTTCCATTACAACTGAAATCAAAATAGTCAACATATATGTATTCATTAATATACACATATATCATTATGTGTACACTTATGTACATGCATTTACATATGTAAATATACATAAAATACATGCCTACAAAAGTATATGTGTATACATATATGCACGTATTAGTATAAAGTATACATTCATACACACCAGCCATATAGATGTAGACATACATATAGACAAATACAAATACAAGCACACATGCACACACACTCACACACACACATACATGTGTCTTTGGCTCTCTGAAGAAGTCACTTTTTTAACCCATCTAGCTCATACATATCATACAAAATATTAGGTTCAAGATATGCTGTTACTTCATAATATAAATTATAAGCATGATTTATTGGAAAATTATTTAGTTAATGTTCTTATTTGAGCCTATAATCAACAATAAATCAGTAAATTTTTGTGTTCCATTAAAATATGTGAAACATAAGAAACTACTTTAGCACATAACTTTAAAACATTAAAATATTTCAAAGAATATTAATAACATTCAGATGGTATTTATTCTGTAGCTTTATCAGAAAACACATTATCTATTCCAAAACAATTGATTGCTTTCCCGCAGAATTTCCTTGATTTCAATGGTATTATTCAGGCTTTTGATACTAATCTGTGAGAAGTTGTTAGGAAAGAATCTTGCTTCATCAGACATTCTGCAAGAAACAAAAAATTCTGCACCTGATAAATCATCCATATTTTCAAAGTGACCATTGTAATATGAGTATCTGGTCTTCTTTGAATACTTTGAAAATCAAAAATCAGGAGTATGGACTGGAATACAAAATAAAATTTGTCTTCTTCAACAAGTGTGGGCCTATAAAAACAGAAAATCAAACTTGCCTTTTCAAGTTTGCTTTAACACATTTTGTTGGCTTTTTGGTAACTCACTGTCCATCCCGTTGGGACAATCTGCTGATCATAACAGATAAAAGAACAGACAGCAATTAACTATCTGTCAGCAAAACCATTCAATTGCTTAAGTAAATTTGAAAGCTTTGTGCTAGTTTCTTTCCTTCAACACTATCAGTTAGCAAAATGTTGACATTTGTAAACCTTATCCTAGCTATGCTAAGGTCTCTCAAATCATAATTTGATATAGAACTGTAGAGATTCCTGTGAGGTTATGCCATGGGCCATGCTTCATATATCATTCCCTAGAAAATATATTGGCAATGTCAGTAAATTTGTTTACTTTTCTATGAGTCATTTCACTTTTAAATGTACACTGAGACAATAATTCCTCCCACAGAGGTACTATGACATTCATTTTATTTTTATCATTTTGAGTATCTGAAAATTTTACTTTTACACAGATGAAGAAAAAAATTTCTGTATCCTGGTAAATCAATATTTGCAACATTTATTTTATTAAATAAACAAATGCTAATTAAATGTCTTATATAGTTAAACATTGCACCTGGTTGTAAGTTAATATTTGAAAAAGTTTACTCTAAAAGAGCAATACTGCTAAGGAGTAAAAAATCTGATTGAAAAAGAGAGAAAGTAAAATTTCAGGATACTTCTAATCCTATGGGCTATTATAGAACTATGTCAAATATTTATTGTTGAGGAGTGTAAAACTGACAGAATATCTTAGTAAATCTCAGCAAGGGACTTTACTACTGGATATTGTCTATTGAACACTATCAGGGATATATATGTGTATATATACACATATATATACATATATATACACATATACACATATATACATACACATATACATGTGTATTTACATATATATACATATATATCCAGAATATTGGTCTTTTCAGCAATTATACATAAAGGAAACTCCATCTTAATTCATTGAATATATTCAATACAGATACATTTTAAAGACTTATAGAAGTATATTGTACTAAGTAAATTGCATGTGTTTGACAGAAAGTTTGAAAACAGTTCAGGACAGAATGCATATTTTATTCCACTGCAAAAAGCACCTCATGGAAAAGTTGGTTGCATCAATCCTTTGAACTATTAGTTCTTTCCTCCCACTTAACCTCCTGTGTATCTGCCTTTCTATCCATTAATGTGCTCTGAAAGTTTAGAAGGGAAGGAAGATGGAAGCTTCCTAGCGGTACAGACTATTTGAGAGATCAGAGGCATAGACTGCACATGTAGTGTTGTATCACAGAAGGATATTCTTCACTTTTTTTTTTTTTTGGACAGGAAGAAAGTGCTCTACTACTTGAGCCACATCACTTGCCTTTTTATTGAATGCCACTTTTTTTTTTACCAGTCCTGGGCTTGAGCTCAGGGCCTGAGCACTGTCCTTGGACTTTCTCAAGGCTAGAGCTCTACTACTTGAGCCTCAGCACCACTTCCGGCTTTTTTCTATGTATGTGGTACCGAGGAATCGAATTCGATCTGGGTCTTCGTGCATGCTAGGCAAGCACTTTACCAATGGGCAAACTCTCAGACCCGAATGCAATTTTTTGAGATAATCTCTACGTATCTTTTATGGGACTAGTCATGAAATTGTGATTCTTTTGGGGAAAAAATGTATTTCTTTAGAATTAGTAGGAGGCTTGTGAGTAGTAGAAAAATATATACAAAGGAAAAACATACAAAGGAAGTGGAAAAAATGGGAGTGAGTTTCACAAACCTGAAGCACAATGCTTTAAGATAAAACAACGGCCCGTTTAGAACTTTTAAAAGTTTGTGTGGACATAATTTGTTTTTGTGCCTGGTGGACAATCGTAAGTTCAAGAATGATTGCCTACAAAACCCAGCATATTGTCATCTGCAGTGTTTCCTTCTTCACTCTCCCCAGTGATTCTTCTTTTGTTATAATTTCTTCCCCATTTCACTGCCCAATTATCATACCACTTTACCTCTCCTTTTTTTTTATCTTGAACAGGACTGAGACTGAATATAATTTTCTAATTATAACTTTAAAAATTAGCATACTAAATTGAGGGATAAAAGCGGAGTTTCTGCATTTCCCTTGTACAAACCCAAGTTGCTGACCTTACCAGTCACAGCTGTTCCATTGCTTTTGGCAGTGATTGATAATAAAGTGGATGAGCGTAATTAAAGAGCATATGATGTGTTTGCATCTTGAGTGACTGCTATACAGTAGATGCAATCAAAGGCATGGTACATTAAATAAATCAAATAGACCCATAAATCAGCACAACCTGACAAAAACGAGCGGGCACTCTTGCTGTGTAGCAGTCCTTCATGTCAGACTCTAGGCAAACTGTTACCTCCAGGGAGAAGTAATTAAAGATGGTTAGTTACTGAAGTTAGTGAAGTTTGTTCAGATGTATTGTCACATTTGACTTTATTTACAGATGTGAAAAATAAAAGATAAAAGAGATTCTTAAGGCCTCATATCAAAGAAGTATTCCCCTTCTGAGCCTTTTCCATGATACATACTCTCCTAATTAAATCCAGTCATAAAGGGTAGTGCTTTTCTCCTCTTAACATTATCACTGACTTCACACATTCAGGCTAATCCCTTAGGAATCAGTAACCCTAAGGGTAGTGAGCTAACATGTTGACAGTTTAGAACTTACATTGTTTCATACCATAAGCATAGCAGCTTTAGTAGAAAAAAAGATCCATGTCTATCTAAAATAAATTAAAACAAGATAAAACAATACTTGTGAATTTCCTAATATACAAGTGCTTGCCCCCCAAAAATTCACTACAGTGAAGGAAAAGCCCTTATTCAAAATAAATGCTGTGTGACAAAACAATCAGTAACTATAGAATGTACCATACAATGAATTTATGAATGAATGAAGAATTTTATTGAATATTCTAATATACATCCTGTTAATATCTTTGCTGGTGAAACAAAATAACCACAGAATATTTTGAGAATTGACACATAGTTTATAGTCCTTATTATTATTTCAAAATTTTAGGAAATTCATGAAAATTCCAACTACAGATTGTTAAAATAAGAAAATATCTTGCCTACTGAATAAGTCACCCATGATGTGGATATCAAACGTTATAGAATGAAAGATAAAACTAATTGAATCAAGTTAGCTTTTAGAGGAGCTTTAGGTTCACAACAAATTTTAGTGGTTGTTTGCATTCATAATCTTAGTTGTTTGGGAGGCAGAGGCACAAGTATTACAAGGCCAATGGAAACAAATTCAGAATAACTATTTTAAAAATCCCCAAAACTTTAATTTGTTGTTTTTCTGGGCCTTTATTAAGAAAGGAGCTCTAATGCAATGTCCTATTTCTTCCCGTAAAGTATGCAGGGTATCTATTGTACCACAAGGTCTTTGATCCATATGAAATTAATTCTGGTGCAGGATGGCATATATAAAAACAAGGGAAGGGGTGTTAATGGTCAAGAAGTTATGTACCCGATACCTGGCAAATGTAACTATACATCAACCTCAACAATAAAATACAATTTTAAAAAAAGAGAAATGAATACATAAACCAAGACAGAAGATCTAGGGGTCTATTCAAAAGAGATAATGCTTGCCTAGCAGGAATGAGACCTTACATTAAATCCAAAGAAATGAAAAATATAGAGGATATTATAGAGATTTCCCATATCAACTCTGAGCCCACATGTGTACAGGAACTTCAACACCCTCCACCAAAGTGGTTACTTTGACTCCATAATGAGTACCATTATCATACCAAGTCTATACTTCATATTAACGTTTACTCTTGGTTTTGTACCTTCTGTGCATGAAAAAATTTTAAGGACCATGAACAGTAAAGTTAATCTATTCCATCGTCATAACAAAATACATGACCTTGTAAAAATTTAATTTTATTTAGCTGGGCAAGAGGCTGATAATTCAAATTAGGTTGCCCAATTAGTTCAGAATCTATCTGTTGGGGATTTAATGGCAGATGGGACATGACAGATGCAAAGGCAAGAAAACAAATCATATGGCAAGACAAAGGGTCAGCAGAGTGAGGGAAGACCCACATCTCTAATCTGAGCTACTCAGGAAGCTGATACACAGATGCTTGTGATTATAAATTCATGGTATAGATTATGTGAGTGTGTGAGTGTGTGAAAATATATTATGTGAATGTATGTGTGTATGATATAGTTATTAAAAGCCAATTTTACTTTTCAAGCCAAGTTACAGAAATAGGTGAGTCCCCACAAGAAGAGAATTACTTAATCTCTTCTGATGACAGTACCACAGTGACCTAGGTTTATCACTAGGCCTTCTCTCTCATGAATCCTACCATCTGTTAAATGTTCAAGTAAGAGGCATGAGAACACATGATAAGGCACATGGCAACTATAGCAGCCCATTCCCACCACCACCATGTCATACCTTCCTACATGCAGAGTAGTTCCCTGACTTCAGGGCCTCTGTCCTTCTCCAGCTGATGATCATCCATCCTAATGATAGTTACCACTGCTGCTGCTGCTCTAATAATTATTAATAGTTTTGATCGTGGGTCTTGAACTCAGGGCCTTGGTGTTATTCCTGGCCCTCTCTGTGCTCACTTCTAGCACTGCACCATTTGAGCCACAACTCCAGTTCTAGTTTTTGAGTGGTTTAGTGGAGACCAGAGTCTCATGGTGAATTTTCTGCCCAGGCTGGCATTGAACTGTGATCCTGTTTTCTCAGCCTCCTGAATAGCTACAATTACAGGATTGAGCCACCAGTGTCTATCTGATTAGTGGTTATTTTACTGTGTCAGTATTCTTCTTTTTCCCTCGTGATGTCATAAAATGTGTAACCATAAAATGTATGTCCTTTTCACATGGATTCCTTCACTTACAAATCTTCAATTAAATTGCTTCTGAACTATTCTTACCTTTAAAGTTAATGTTTGTTTAAACAATGTATCATATTTTATTATCTCGATGCATTACAATTTATCTATTGACCCACTGGAAGATACCTTGCTTCCAAGATTTGATCATTGTGAATGGAGCTGTTATGATATCCATTCCGAGGCCTCATTTTTGTCTTTGTCTTTGTTTTTCTGTGGTCTTGCTGATGTTTTTTTTTGTGTGTATCTATGCAAATTTTTTATTCTTGAAGCAAGAACTTTTAATGTGTGTCAATTTTTTTCATATATTTTTTATTGTAATTAATAGAAGGGTTACATTACATTTTGCCAGATGGAAGGTGCATTACTTCACATACATTGATACCTTTTCTCATGTCGTGGTCCCCATTTCCCTCCTCCCCACCCTCACCCCTCATCTTGTTTTCCCCCTTTCCCTATCCAATTTCAAATAACCAAATACACATTTATCCAATATATCAGATAACAAAGTGAAATACTGTAACCATATGAGATAACCAAGGTACAGCATAAGAGATGAGAGATAACAGTACATTAAGGACAACAATCACTCATTATATGGCTTTTGTTTTTATATCCTTGAGGTCCTTTCATTTAGCGTCATAATGTATGGCCTTATGTATGTAGGTTTTTCTCTATTGTAAGTCTCTGCTAGGAGAGCCCAAGGTTTCTACTGATAATGACAAATGAGGGAAACCATTGAGCCTATGTTCCTTTGGGTCTGGCTTACTTCACTTAATATGATTTTTTTCTAAGTCTTTCCATTTCCTTACAAATGGGGTGATGTTGTTCTTTCTGACAGCAGCACAGAATTCCATTGTGTATAAATACCACATCTTGTTGATCCACTCATCAACTGAGGGACTTCTGGGTTGGTTCCATATCTTTGCTATGGTAAATAGTGCTGCAATGAACATCATTGTGCTAGTGGATTTAGTATGCCCTTGTTTCTGGATGGATGTGTAAATGCCAAGTAGTGTAATTGCTGGGTCATAGGGAGCTCTATGGTTAGTCTTTTGAGGAATTGCCATACTGAAGCAGTTACTTCTAAAGTGATAAGAAATGACTCTGCTGCCTGACAAATGGTAGAAGCAATTCTTGCTTAAATGTGTGTCAATTTTGCGGTTGTACTTTACCTGGCCTTTGCAGTCATTGAAAGTTTTGAGTTCTTTGTCATGGAAAACATACATATCCTTGCGAGGCAAAACACTACCACTAAAAATCTCAGAATTTACTACTAAATCCTTGTGATTTAAGGAGATCATTACTTAGTGTCACAGTATATTTTCTTGACAGTGTGTGTTTATGTGTATATACATGTGTGTGTGTGTGTGTGTGTGAGAGAGAGAGAGAGAGAGAGAGAGAGAGAGAGAGAGAGAGAGAGAGAGGAGAGAGAGTTTGTGGATTTATGTGTGGATATGTACACATAAACATGTGTGCATACATAAATACCCACATATAATATATCATATAAATTATGGCTCATATAAATTGAGACAATATATTGCAATAAATAATGGTATGGATTTCAAGAAATCATTCAAATAGTTATTTAAAATGCATTCCAAACAGAGCAATCACTTATAATTTTATATTATTCTTTGGAGCAGTTGGCTTACCCATCAGCAAACTTTTCAAAAACATTTGAAGAGCTAGTAATAGACTAATAATCATATTTTCTTCTGATATATTGCTCAGAAGGCGATAAAATATTATTTGAAATCAATTTTAAAATTTTACTATGCTTTTTAGTTTTAAACTGTCACAGAATACATAGTGGAAAAAGAAGTCACTTTTTAGGACTGGAAAGAATTCAGGATAAAAGAAAAGTAAGTAGATTACCAATCTCAGTTACAATTGTGTGGTTGGCAAGAAAGTGAGTTTGTAACAAGTGTTGTTGGACAGCTTCCATGCATAACACTCACACATGAGAAAACCTAGGTACATAAGGATGGGAGAAGTAATGCACCCATCACCTGACAAATGTAACTGTAACTCCTCTATACATTACTTATAATAAATAAGTAGCATATTGGCACAAGCAAGAATGGGAAATATGTATATCTTATGAGAAAAATTATATGGGAGAGGGACAAAGACAATGGCTTTATTTTGAGAGCATAATGAATTTTATTAACCCGGAGTATTTTATATTTTGCAACAGGCATACGATATATCCATGGAAAATCTACCTGATGGCTGACAGATGCCCTTAGATTACTTTGATGAACCAAAATAAACATAGATATTCTGTAAGTAAGATGAATTTACATGGTTTTATATCTAAATGTAATGTCATGTGCTATTAAAAGTTAAAAGCCATTCTAATTTGTGCTATTTGGAAGGAAGGAAATAGAATATGCAACAAATTGCTCAATCTTCTCTAACTATCAAATCATTAATGACAAAAGAATGAACAGTGTCATAGAAGGATAATGACATATCCAATGACGTTGAATCCAATGACATAATATTTATTTAAAAAATGGGGTGAGTTATACAGTGATTATAGGTAAACTAATTTTACTATAGTCAATGCAACTTTCATCATAACGAATAGCAATATACTTTGACCCTTAATATTGTGATATTAAATAACAGTATTTTCTACAATACATCTTGACACTTGATGTGGTCATATTAAACAAATATAGACTTTTCCATCCCCCAGAGCTAACTTTGCCACAGATCTCTCAAAAGAGATATGCCTGTTCATTTCTTTTTGTTTGTTTGGTTTTGGGGGGGATTTTTGTTCTTTTTTGCTGGTCCTAGGACTTGAACTCAAGGCCTGGGCGTTGGTCTTGGACACATTTTGCTCAAGGCTAATTCTCTCCCGCTAGAGCCACAACACCACTTCAGGCTTTTCCTGTGTCTGTCTTACTGAAGAATCAAACCCAGGTCTTCATGCATGCTAGGAAAGAACTCTACCACTAGGCCAAACTCTGGGTCCCATACCTGTGCATTTCTAAACAGTACTTTTATTATCATGTATTATGACTACCTTACAAATGTTTTCTCTGTGAATTTTCTTGCTTATTTAACTCAACATATTTATTGTGTCGAGGATTTTTTAAACTGAATTTCTACTTTCTTTTGTTTATTGTCATTTAACTTTCATTGCTGAGCGGGACAAAATGACACCCTCAAACACTAGTTTTCATGTCAAATAAAAATTTTTGTAGTGATATCAGAATATCAGGCAATAATTTTATCATCAATATACAGAAATGTGCAACAATTTTTGAGTTCAATTTTAGAACCAGGATCCTCTGCAATGATTGTTTTTATTCATTTATTTATTTATTTTCGCCAGTCTTGGACTTGAGCTCAGGGCCTGAGCACTGTCTTTGGACTTTCTCAAGACTAGAGCTCTACCACTTGAGTCTCAGCACCACTTCTGGCTTTTTGCTATGTATGTGGTACTGAGGATTGTAGGCAAACATTTTACCACTAGGCCAAACTCCTGGCCCCTGCAATAATTATCTTTAATACCAAGTGATTTATAATATTGTATAATCTTATTCAGAAAATGGGCCTGGTAATATTGCTTAATATATTGAGCTTCATTCTGAGGAGAAATATCAGTAGTGGAAAAGAGAAGAAAGAGGCACATTTCATTAATCTATTAATTGAATATTTTTGCTCCCCAAAGATTTCTAAATTATTCTCATTTAGTGAGGTTAAATGTATTGGACACAATAAAAAGATACTTTTCCATATACCAATTAGATTGTATCTTTAAATAACAAGTGTGTATGTTTATATTAGCATGTGTGCATTAAGAAGAGGAAGAGGGAATTAACTATAGTGTTTCTTTCCAAGCATACATAATATAGTTAATTTTTTTGCTAATAAAGAACCTGACAACCTCAGAAAAAGAAAACACTTTTCATTCAAATGGCAAAGCCACAGAGAGCATACTGCTTGCAAATTAGTGATTTTAAAATTGTTAGACTGTTTTTCTTAATTTTCCTCCATCTATTTCTACTTTTCAAAGGCTACTAAACATTTTCACATTGTAAAAACACTCTTTAAAAAATGCTTGTGGATACATCAAGTTCTTGTTTTATATATTAGCCTTGATCTGGAAAGAAGAATGGCCTTATCTTTTCTTAAAGGAGACCATTCAGAATGAAACCTGCCAGGTCTAACTTTTAATTGCTTCAAACTATGACATTATGCAGTCCAGTTGCAATAATAATGTAATGTCCTTGCATGCTTTGTTTTAGTCACCAGGATTGACTCATGTTCAAGACCTAGGTTTCCTATCACTGGAAGATCATTGTAATTCTTAAATTAAATTAGAATTTAAAAGTCTAGAATTACTGAGGGCCAGGTGAGAATAGAAACATCATAATGCTCAGCTGTTCTTTTCCAAAGCAAAAATGAAGACAAATAGGAGAGGGGTAAAAGCAAATGATAACTCAGGCACTGACCTTTGGGAAACCATGTTCTAGATTAAGCATAACAAATTCTAAATTCAATTATACACAATCTTAGGCTTGTGCCATGGTCTTAGTCATTTGATCCCATTAGTGTCGTGTGCTGATGCGCCATTTCTGGAGCTATGAGTCATTCTGCCCGTTGGCAGTGAGTAAATGGATATTTCGGGAATACTCTGTTGATTGTCATCAGAGGAAATCCAACTTGCAAGCCTGGGTTGATTCCCATTTAACTACATAGGAACATAAAAAAAAAGCTTGGAGTAAGCTTAAAGCCCTTTGGGTTTTATGAGATACTGATTAACTATACTTTCTAGATTTTTAAGATAATTCTTTTGGTTTTCAATTTTCATTTAAAATGTTTCATAACATTTTATTCTTATGGATATTGCCATTAATGGGAATCAGATAAAAAAACACTTAAATAGTAACTTGTAGGAAAGAATCAATAGTGCTAATGTCTCAAAGGACCACTTAACTACCTCTGTATTTCTAGAGAATGAAGGATGAACTAAGTGTCAAATTTGCATTGCAAAAAATCTGCAGAAAAATGCTAGATTGTCTACAAAACTTGTCTTCCTCATAAAAATTCCAGTAAATCATGGCATAAAGTTTATGAATCTTGTAATAAAAAATACTTTAAAGTGCCTTTTTTAGTAGCAAGTATTTTTTACAGAGAAGGGCTCTCAATGTCTTAATTACCAGAACTATAGTTATCGAATCCAGTGACTGGAAAGTTTAGACCCAGTTCAATGGAGTCCTTCTTGATGTGATAGTATAAACTCCTGCCCCATCTATTTATTGCAGATACATTTTGGCAATAGCAGGCATGGTGTACAGCAATGAGAGACCTTGCATTTTTGCAAATGAAAAAGCATTATGGTACACCCACTTTGGAAAAAACATTGTAACTATTTACTGGCTAAATCTATTGTCACTTTTCAAACTTATACTCATTCCACTAATTCTATGCAGTTGTTACTTTCCAGTATTGCCACCGAGCTGGAATTCCTAAATATACTGGGTATAACTGGATGCTGGAAGGACAAGGAAGTTGTGTTTGCCATAATGGACAGGAGAGTCAACACTGTCATCCAGCTATTTTGACTCTTGTAATCCCTCATCCATGTCACTGCCTATTTGCTAAAGAATCTCAAGAAATGAGATGGGCAGTCTACTTTTTTTGTTTTTGTTTTTCTTTGCATCTTTAAGTTGCAGAATTATAGTTGCAGTGAACATAAGCCTGACATGAATTACTAAAACACAGAAGTATAACCCATTATTTTGAATTACATTAAAACATCTAACTTTCAAATGTGTCTATATTTAAAACAAGATATTTATTTCCTTCAGGACCCGAGGTCATGAAGTCATAAGTGATTTCATACAAGTTGAGTCTTCATCCAACAAGACTGGTATCATCTTTAGAAGAAACACCTGGTCTCTCTTCTTCCTCCTCCTCCTCCTCCTCCTCTTTTCTTCTTCTTCTTCCTCCTCCTCCTCCTCCTCCTCTTCTCTTCTTCTTCTTCTTCTTCTTCTTCCTCCTCCTCCTCTTCTCTTCTTCTTCTTCTTCCTCCTCCTCCTCCTCTTCTTCTTCTTCTTCTTCTTCTTCTTCTTCTTCTTCTTCTTCTTCTCCTTCTCCTTCTCCTTCTCCTTCTCCTTCTCCTTCTCCTTCTCCTTCTCCTTCTCCTTCTCCTTCTCCTTCTCCTTCTCCTTCTCCTTCTCCTTCTTCTTCTTCTTCTTCTTCTTCTTCTTCTTCTTCTTCTTCTTCTTCTTCTTCTTCTTCTTCTCTTTCCCTTATTATCTTCCCTATAACTCTTTCATCTCCCTCTCCACAAAACAAAGATCATTGAGATTGTTCGCAAGAAAAGAAAAGGAGACTTTAACCCAAAGCAACCCTGATGACACATTGACCTTGAAAGCCTCTCTTCCAGGACTGTGAGACAGTCACAAGTGCCTGTGATTCTACCCTTCCCTCATTTTCTCCTACCCTATACCCAAGTTGTCAAGTCCAACATACAGACTGGTGAGCATCACTGTTAAATTGATTCACCCTTTGTCCCACTATTTTTGTGATTCCCCTCTCTTCCCCAAAACACATAAACTTATACACAAGACAAAGTGTAGAGAAATCAAAAACAGTGACAACAGGGAATAAATCAAAGCAGAAAAAAAGAAATAACTGCAAACAGTACAATAAATCCTCTTGTTACCCTTTCTCTGAGATCATTTCCATAAGCTTCATGTTATATGATCATATGGACATAGCTATTGAGCTATTGTGATTCTCTCCTAAGGATCCTCCTTGGTTCTCCATCTGTGAATATTTAGAGTAATGTTTAATTAATCATCTCCAAAGTATCCCACACTAATGCAACCACACAACCATGTTCATTGCAACATCATCTACCACAGTTAAGATATGGATCAACCAGACGCCCCTCAATGGATGAATGGATCAAGAAGATGTGGTATCCTAATGGAATTCTATACTGCCATCAGAAAGAATGACATCACTCCATTTATAAGGAAATGGAAAATCTTGGACAAAATCATATTAAGCCAGACCCAAAGGAACAGAGGCCCAATGGTTTCCCTCATTTGTAATAATTAGTACACATCTATTACTCTCCTAGCAGAGGATTACAATAGCTCAAATCCTAGATACGTAAAGTCATATAGAATGAGGCTAAATGAAAGGATCTTTAGGATGTGGAAACAAGAGCTTTATATCATGTGATTGTTGTTCTTAATGTACTATGTTATTTCTCTTCTCTTTTGTTACCCTTTGGTTAATCTCATATTATTAATGTATCTGACTTTGTTACCTGGTATATGTGTTTATTTGATTATTTGAAATAGGAAAGGGAAGGGGGGAAAACAAGATAATTGGGAGGGGGTGGAGAGAGGCAAATGGGGATAACAGCATGAGAAGGGGTATCAATGTGTAAGAAGTAGCACACCTACTATCTGGCAAATGTAACTGTAACCCCGCCATACATTACAACAAAAATGAATAAATAAATGAAAATGTGGTATCCACAATGGAATTCTTTGCTTCCATCAGAAAGAATGACATTGCCCCATTGGTAAGGAAATGGAAAGATTTGAAAAAAATGATATTAAACTAAGTAAACCTGATCCAAGGAAACACAGGATGCATGGTTTCCTTCATCTGTAATAGATAGAATATGTCTATTAATCTATGAGATAATCCAATGGACCTTAAAAGACAAATAATTACACCAAGAGTTTTTCAGTTTTATATTTCTTCTATTTATGATATTATAGACATCCTATTACAAATACAAGATTCTTCCAACCCATCTTTTTACCATGCCTTACAAGACGCATCTCTAGCCTATTTCTAGCAATAATCTTCTGCCAATGCAGTTCAAATTTCTTTGGTCTCTACCCATTAGGGTGCTAAAACCACTTCGATAGTTTTGCTGCAGAACCATCGACATATAGAGATAGTTTGAACTGCCACTGAAACATAGTGGCTTAAAGCATCATAAATTCTTTCACAGATTCACTGGGATAAAATCCAAGTGTGAGCAAGTTTCACTTCTCCCAGTAGAATGTGCTTCCTGCTCCTCCCAAGCTCTGATGGCTGCCAAAAGCTATACCCTTTTATCAGTACTGTATACTTGTCTCCTTCCATATTTCCTCTAAGTCTTTCATTTCACAATCTGATTCTTCTACTTTTCTACTCTCTTGAGCGATTATGAACATTCATGTGAATCACATAGGTTCTCTCTCTGTCTCTCTCTGTCTCTGTCTCTGTCTCTGTCTCTCTGTCTCTGTCTCTCTTGCTCTCTCTCTCTCTCTCTCTCTCTCTCTCTCTCTCTCTCTCTCTCTCTCTCTCTCTCTCTCTCTCTCTCTCTCCTTTTCTCTCATGTACCCTATTTTCCAGCACTTCTGGTACAATGTGACACAAACAGCTGGAATGATTACTGGCCTAGAATTCACTGATTTAGACTAAATTCACTCATCATATTGTTAGGAAAATGCCTGTAGAAAATACACATTTATAAAATTAAATCAATAGGTATCTTCTTTATAGGGGTTAATTTAAAGAAAGAAGGCAAACACTTATGAGATTTCTTTTTTTTTTTTTTTGCCAGTCCTAGGCTTGAGCGCAGGGCCTGAGCACTGTCCTTAGACTTTCTCAAGGCTAGAGCTCTACCACTTGAGCCTCAGCACCACTTCCAGCTTTTTTTCTATGTATTTAGTACCAAGTAATTGAACCCGGATCTTCATGCATGCTAGGCAAGCACTCTACAACTAGGCCAAACTCCCGGCCCAATGAGATTTCTTAATGCAAAATTGAAAGGGATGGACAAATGAATATGAAAATATTAGTTATATAAACTATATACTCTGTAATTACAACTTTCTGAGAATAGATTTATTTTTGAAAATTAGGGAAAAATATGAATAGTGAAAATTCAGAAATATGGATCATTCTGCTTGAGAAAATATTTAAATCAACGCATTCTGGCAGAGAGCCTTACTGGACAAGTTTTAAATCACCCTGAGAAAGATAATTGACTTTAATTTACAAAATGAGATAGGAAAACTGAATTTATAATATCCAAAAACATTTGAACTTTTGAGAATAATTTGTCTGGTCAAGCGGAGTAGGTAAGATGGCAGTTCTCAAACAGGAATAAGGAAAACCCTCTGTCATTCAGACTTGGACAATACCTGCATCTTTGGGTGGGAAGACACCTGTATCTGTGATCAGACTGGGTCCTGTCTTGTAGTCAGTCCAGGCACCATAATTTCTAAAGCCTTTAGCATTCGTGTATGGTTAGGAACAGCTTCAAGTAAGCTCAAGTATTAAGTCCTATCTATAAAATATGAAATGGATTTTGAAGAATTTATCTATACAAGGACATGTAGGGACTGCCCAAAAATGTACATATTTTTCCACTTTGGGCATCACTCTCAATTCTTCACTGTTGCAATGAAGCATAGACAGTTAAAGTGCATGCTCATAAAATCCATCTTTATGCACATACACATTCAGAGACTGGCTTGCACAATTTTCTTCATTCTGAATGGTATAGATATTTCAAATTCCATGAAAGTATTTTTTGCTAAGATATTCTGATTAAGACTCTACCTGGTGTTTTTAAAAACATCAGAACATGGTGTTTTTAAAAACAGGATTCAACTGTAAATAAGAACTGTTCAGTATATTATTGAAATACAAAAAATATTTTGGGCTAAATGAGGCCTTCTATGCCATGATTTTGTCATCTTCTTATATATCTCTGTGTATTTTTCCTTTGTAGTGCTTCATTTTAAGGAGAAACATGAATGTATAGACACCTTAAAAAACAAATATATGTAATGGAAATCACTCCAAATTTACAGAACAAAGGCACTGCTAGTAATGATGAAATAAAATTTTTTCAATTAATCATTTTGAAAGATACTACTATGTCTTTATTCTTATGAGATGAGAATAAAATATTAATCACATTTGTTGTTCTTTTTAATTCCCAATGATCTTCATTTTTCCTATAGATCCTATCACCTTCTGAAAGACTATTTGAAAAGAAATTTGTAACAATCTGGATATGCCATTATGTAAGGAATTCCTGCTAGGTCACAAAAGGAGTAAGAGCCCCTTAGGAGCTAAACTGGCTTTCTTTGAAGAAAAGGGGGACAGGGTAAGACTGGGTATCTGAAGGCTGTAAGGACTTATGGAAAGAATAAAATTAATAATAGAATGACTAAGGATTTGTTTAGACATCAATTGAGATGAATCAAATTTGATCTTTGAGTTTGAGCAAGGATTCTCCAGATACCTGGGTGAGAGGGAAGGGAAAAGAGAAGGCAGAATCTGAAGAATCCTGAGACAGAAACATACTACGAAAGACTTGAAACATCTTACGGGGAAAAATAGAGAAAGTACACAAAAGACAAAGTCTTCCTTTTGCTTTTATCCTCTCTTGTTATTTTGAACACACCCCAGTATGGGATAGGAAATATCTGGAAGCAAATTTAAAAATTGAAGGATTTGGTGACATAGCTCTATTGGTACAGTGCTAGCTAATAAGGAAAAGCATCAATCACTGAGTTGATGTCTCAGTTGGTCTTCCAAAAGAAAAAGAAAGAAAGAAAGAAAAAAGAAAGAAAGAGACAGACAGCGAGAGGAAGGAAGGAAGGAAAGAAGCAACCCTTAATTGAATGATTCACCACTGTATCCTAGTTACTCAGCATGCTGCGATCTGAGAATTATGGTTAGAAACCAGCCTAGACAGGAAAATTCTGTCAGACTTTTATCTCCATGAAACAACCAAAAAAGCTGGAAGTGGAGCTATAGTTCAAGTGGTAGAACACTAGCCTTGAGCAAAAGTAGCTCACAAAAAAGCCCAGGTCTTGGGTTCAAACCCTAGGATTGGTGCAAAAAGAAAATAAAAAGAATGAAAGTGTGTCCCTTATATGGCAATTAACTAATTTTTCTAAATTCTCCATGTTGCACTTCACAATGAATTTATTGAACTGACTTTCAACTATTTGGTTTTGTTCTAAGAAATCAATAATTATACTCATTAAGGTTAGTCAGAAAGGAGAGTTTCATTAATAACAGGACATGAAATACTGTGCCAGTGGGGTCATCCATTTCATTTCTGATTCTTCTTGGAAGAATCACCACTGCTCAGTCCTAAAGAATTTTCCTGATCGTTATTTCAAGTAGTCTTTCTGACAAAGAAAAATCTTTACCTCATTTATTTTACAGCCTCCAAATTTTCACTCTGCCAGATGGGTGCTCACCTAATTGCAAAACAGATTGTGTCTGTATCTACAAAGCAAATTCAATTGGAGACTTGAACATTAATCTACAAGCCATATGTGTGTATGTGTTGTCTTAAATAAGTATGACAATAGTGCCCAGCCATCATTAAGCTTCTATTCAACTAACAATAGAGGTTTATTTGCATTCATTCATCTATACATCCAAATTTTTTTCTGAGTGTAAATTTAGATTAATGTTGTCAGTATCATTGGGGTCCATGTGACATACATACCTCTAGCCTCCATTTGATACCTGCATTATCATAATCTATGTAACAGAATCCTAAATAATTTGAATTCATACAAATGCTTTCATATAGCCAGTTAAATGGGGAAAATATCTAAATAAACAGAAGTTTTCTAAAGCTATGATTTAAAGAGAGCATTGCTGACATTAAATCATGGGCCTTTCTCCCGTATCATTAGTAGTGTTTGAATGCAGAACTCATGCTTCGTTAGGTTGCTTTCCTCGGTTTGCTTGTTCAGCTGGTGTGCTGTACCTTCAGCCATTACTTCCAGTCTGGATTTTTTTTTTACCAGATTATCTTCAAGTCAGAGTTTCACAGATTTTTCTCCTGGAGAGGTATTTCCAAATCATAATTCTCTGAATATCTGCCTTCTAGATATAGGTATATGCCACTAGTATCTGACTAATATATGAATATTATGAACTCTTTAATGGCCTTTTTTTAACCCACACTGATATAATAATTCTATTATGATTTTAAATCACTATATTCATTCCAATAAGTCTTGGCTATTTCCAGGACATTTATCTTTTATATGTTTTTAAGTCATAGGGTAGAAATAGAGGAAAATACATGAATGTTTTCTTCATTACAATGACAGACTATTGCTGATATTCTTATACTTTTCAAAGGAATAAAAGGCTAAAACATTTTACTTCAGATATATAGTAAGCACTTACACTAGGTTTATATGTCATAAAGAGAAACTGCATGCATTCATGCTTTATTAATTACCAATTGCCTTGGGGCTTAATGTTGTAGTCTCCTTTCAAAGTTTCAAAGAGCCTATACTTCACACACACAAACACACACACACACACACACACACACACACACACACGTGCACGCACATGAGCTCCCATGCATTATATATATGTATGCATGTAATATATATACATATATATGGGTTTAATCCACAGCACAAAATGCATTCCAGTTATTTCAGGTGTGAAGGATTTCATAATAAGGTTTAGCTTCTCCATAAGGAGCTGTTGCAATTCTCAATAATCTCTGAGAAATTCTAACCAATTATCTCAGTGAACAACAGCCAAGTGGGTTATCTTTTAGTGCCCACTATGAAAGATATTTTGAATCCATCTTGTAGTTTTGAGTCTCTCTGTACTTTCTGGAAATAATTATGTCCTCTTATGTTTTTGTCTGCTGTTAAATAATCTTATCAGTGCCTGCTAGTAATAAAAATCCAGTCTAGTTTCACAAAAGAATCAGCAATTGGGGGAAATTTAGTTCTCTGATTCTCTGAAGAGCATTCAGAAGGAATTTTGTCATTCTTGATTTTACAACCAAAATGTGTGCACAAAAACTAATATATTACAATTACTCCTAAGTAATTGAACTTTAGCATTGCTTATAGATTCATGAATAGTTCTCTTAGTTTATGCTGGGCATAATTCCAGCTATGCAGCATAGGAAGAATTCACGAGAAAGTCATGGACCAGGACTGGCCCAGGCAAAACTGTAAAATCATAACTGAGAAATAACTAAAGCAAATAGGTTTGAGATTGTGGCCTAAGTGATAGAATGCCTTCTTAGCAACACTAGTCCCAGTGTTTAAGCCCCAGTTCTGCATCGATCATTGATAATAGATGATAAATAGCTAGATATTCAGTTTTCCTAACCTTCATAGAAGAGCAATTGCTTTTATTATTCAGAAAAAAACTTAATCTTAAAGCAAGTGTGGGAGTTGGAACTTTATATTTCAAATTAATGCTTTGGGGAAAATTCTGAAGCTTTTCTTGTTAGAATAAAGGATATCTGTATCACAGAGATTTCCTTAGTGTTTTCTGGGAAATTTTGTCTATACTCATGCATTAGACATCTGTCATCACTATGACAACACATCTGACACAGGCCCCTTACAAGAAGAAGAGGACTTCTTGATAGGTTCGATGTTTTGCTGCAAACTCATAGACATCATGAGTACAACAGCAGACAGGAGGAAAAGAAATTATTTCATAGCCAGAGCAGAAACAGAGAGAAAGTAAATTGGGCAGGAAAATTTAACTCCTTTTATAACAATGCTCTTGGGAGAACTAAGGGAGTGACGCAAAATATGACACACAAAAAAGTCACAAGAGTCATACCCAATGATCTAAAGACTTTCTGCTAAATTCCACCTTTGTTTCCCCCACCAAAAGTATCACCCAGGGGACAAGTCTTTCATGAAAATGAATTCTCCAGGTATTTTCAGATCTCAACCGATTCATAGATCCCCTTGTTTTAAAACCTACATTGTCTCATTTTTTTTCAGTTCTGAATGTACTTCTCTGTTCCATATTAGCAGTAAATTATTAAGTATCAATCTGCAGAAATGAATCCCACCTTAGAATTTTGAAAAGCAACCTTAGGAATCGGTGCTGGTCCCCCATCCTGCCTTTCTATCTTGACAATTTCCCAGTCCCTGTGTAGCCATTACAAATTGATGGGGGATGTTTGAGGCAGAACAGGGAATTTTACTTGGCATCTACCCTTTGGTTTGGGGATTATCAATCCAGGAATAATTTGACTAAATGATTCAACACTTAACCACCTATATAGGGTTTCAGGGGTGGTCAACTCAATACATTTGAGTTCTTTAATGGATTCTGCTTTTCCCTGGAAATGGTCTCTGATCTCTATTAGTGTCAAGAGTAGAAGCAAACTGAATTCTCTTCGTGCCTTGAGAAGACACTGTAGAAAATTGTAGTGATATCAATATGGTTAGATGAAAGTGAAATCCATTAAATATGCACACACAGTATTTACACAGCCTGGCACCTTGTGAAGTGTCAGACTTTAGGTAAGTGCAGGGCCCTGTGAACTTCAAGAACTAATTATTAAAATCCACAGGCAGGGCCTCTTCCAGGGAGGAGTCACTTGGATTACTCTACTGTTGGTAAAAGTGTTTGATTCCATGCTTTCAAATTTCTCTTCCAGATCTGGCAGTCTGTATCTCTGTGACTGTATCACAGCCAGGGCTTGGACAAAATGCCAAACTTACAAGTGTTATCTGCAGTCCCACCATGCATTTCATTCTTCTGTTTCTGCTCTATTGCCCTTAGGCGATATCCCCAAACAGCCTTTACTTGGGATTTTTCCAGCCATCTCCTCTTAGTCAGAGTTCATCAGCTCAGTGTCTCTTCCATATCTAATATGATACATAATATGTGCTACTGTGATGGTGTGAGCTAATGAGGGAAAGGCTTGCCAGATGGCATATTTGCATTTTAACAGGGACCTTCTGGAAACAATGCCTTGCTACAAAGGAGTGCAGTCATTCTGAGAATGTTGTCAAACAAGTTAGGCCTTCCAAGGAGGGAGCCCACCAGTAGTGAAGAATAAATCAAAGTTTAGCCAGTCAACACCATATTTCCATTTAGGGCACACAATGTATTGAAAAAATATATTCTTTAAAGAAATCATTCAAGTATTTGTGTTTCCCCTGTGATTATTTATTTTTTCCTTCTGGTGGCAAACTTTCACATTTTGGATGAAGTGAGTAGACAGAAAACAAAGTCTATGTCATACTCCAATGAAATGGTAGACAGGATGTTAAATTGTTGCTATGGGAAATGGAAGCTATGGATATACTAGCTTTTACAAAAAGATGTCCATTAGATACTATGCTTCCTATTTATTCATAGGCTAAGATTTGTTTATTGTCTGAAATGCCACTTTAAAACCTCTGTGACTATTGGTCATTCTTATTTCTTCTTCAGAGAGTCTCTCTTTAAGTCTTTAGCCTACCTTTTAATGGGATGATTGTTTCTTTGAGAATTTTTTTTCAAGAGATTCAATGTTTTCAGCTGTAGATATATTTTAGATATGAGGTCCTTGTCTGTTGGATAGCTAATGAAGATTTTTTCCCACTCTGTGGGCTTTCTATTTAACTTTCTAGGCCAGTAGACACAAGAAGAAATGCTCCACATCTCTGGCCATAAAAGAAATGCAAATCAAAACAACTTTGAGATTCCACCTCCCTCCAGTTAGAATGGACATGATCAAGAAATCAATCAGGGGCTGGGATGTAGCTCAGTGGCAAAGCGCTTGCCTAGCAAGTGCAACGTCCTGGCTCGATCCCCAGTGCCAAAAACCAAGAAAAGACAAAAAAAGAAAGCAATCGAATGATGGCAGGGATGTGGACAGGAGGGAACACTATTTTTGGTGGGAGTGTAAACTTGTTCAGCCACTCTGAAAAGCAGTATGGGGATTCCTCAGAAGACTAAACATAGAGGTCTCATAACCCAGCAATCACACTCCTGGGCATTTACTCAAATGTCCAGAAACAAGGACATATAAAAGCCACTAGGAAAACAATTACAGCATTGTTTACCCTAGATAAGATATGGAACCAACCCAGATGTCCTTCCGTAGATGAATGGATCAGAAGATGTGGTATTTATAAATCATGGATTTCTGTGCTTCCATCAGAAAGAACAACATCATCCCATTTGTAAGGAAATGAAAAGATTTGGAAAAAAATTATAGTAAGTGAAATATGCCAGACCCAAGTGAACATAGGCTCCATGGTTTCCCTCATTTGTAATAATTAGTATATGTCAAGGATTCTCCTAGCAGAGGATCAAAATAGTTCAAAAGCTATAGACACATGGCAATACAGGATGAGTCTATGTGAAATGATCTCCAGGATATGGAAACAAGAGGTTTATCTTTGTGATTTTTGTTCTTAAAGTACTATGTAAAGTTATTTATTTTCTTTTTTTTCCTTTATGGATTATCTCATTTTATTGCTGTATCTGTCTTTGGCACCTGGTATATTGCAAATATGTTAATTTTTTATATGAAATATGGGAAAACAAGATGATTGGGATGGGATGAGAGGAGGGAAAGTGGGAGAAAGAAATGGGAAGGGGTATTAATGTTTGAGAAGTAATGTATTCAACTGCCTGACAAATGTAACTGTAACCCCTGTATACATCAACCAACAACCAAATATAATTCTTAAAAACTCTCTGTAGTACAAGTATAATGTACCAGCTATGGAGTTACAGATAACAACAGTGAATTTAGACTAATTGATTTTTCCTACTTAGTTTTTTCAGATACATCTTTTTCACATATTAGATGGCTTCTGGTAGCTCATGCTACCACCTCATCTATTCAGGAGGATGAGATCTGAATTTCATGGGTTGAAGCTAGCCAGAACATGTAAGCCCCTTATCTCCAATTAATCACTTCAAAAGCCAGAAGTGGAACTGAGGCTCAAGTGATAGCACTCTAGAATGCTCAGTGACTGCATCCAGGCTTGAAGTTCAAGTCCAGTAACTGAACTAAAAAACAAAACAAAAGAAAATGTTAAAATATGACCCTTATATATAATGTGACTACTGCTGCCTCCAAATCTAAGAAAAATAATCAGGAAAATGTGAGACAGAAATGCAAATTCTGAAGACCATTGTAACCCTTCAGACACAAATTTAGTTTTCCTGCACCAGTATTTTTTTCTTCTTTGAGAAAAATTAAAAATTCCTATTCAATCAGAGCACTTGAATTTATTCCATATATTTTCCATTTGTCCTTTCAGGTATAAAATAATAAGATTCTTTAGATCATTCTGGAAGGATAAAAAACTCTACATTACACAGATCAAATCTTAATTTTAAGGACTTGAGAAGGTCTTGACAGGTCAGGTATGATTCAGTTATAACTGCCCCAATGAGAAATACCATTACTTCTTAACATTTTACATACATTGCTTGCAAGCTCTTATAAAGATGACAAGGAAAAAGGTGACATTAACCTCCTCTGCTTTTAAATACGTGCTTTGACTCTTGTAATTACTTTGTTTCTTGTCACAATATTATTTCAGTTATTGATGATGTTTCTAAAATCATTGGATCATGTTCAGTACTATTATGCCTATAAGAGTGTGAGGTCTTTTTTCAACATCTCCTATGTGGAATTCTTTTGATAAGATATGAATGAGAACCCAAAGTCATCATCAGATTGCTCCATATGACAGAAATGTGTGCACAAGAAACGCTAAAGCATGAACAGTCAACATAGAGGTAAAATATAAAATAATCATTTATTAGTCCTGCTTCAAATCTGGCTATATAGACTTTCTTTGATATATGAATTGTGAACTTTAAATGATAATCCTCACCTACCTGAGGAAGCACTCTCTCCTTGGTCAAGTGCACATATGGTTAAATCAAGTGTACCCTATGTAGAGAGTCTGATACAAGTTTGTACTAGAAAGAAGTTGGCCAAGAATGAATTGTTTTAGGGTAAGAACCATTTCTTAGGACATAAACAGAATTATTAATCCTGAGATATAATCTGTAGTAACATTATAAAATGACCTCTTGCCGGGAACGCTGTAATTCTAGATACTCAGGAGGCTGAGATCTGAGGATCAAAATTCAAAGCCAGCCTGAGCATAAAGTACCTGAAACTCTTATCTCCAAATAACCTCTAGAAAACAGAAGTGGGGCTTGGCTGAAAGGTAGGTCTGTAGTCTTGAGCTGAAGAGCTTAGAGAGAGCACCCAGGCAAAGTTCAAGCGCCATGATCTACAAAATAAATAAATAAATAATAACCTATTGCAAATTTGGGGGCTTCCTTTCAGGGAACTAGGTATGTGTCACAACTGTTGCAGCCAGGCTGGTGCCACTGACACTGCTCCTTGAACAAAACCAGAAGAGAGGCATTCCAGTAATAAGAGACAGTAGTGTCAGATATAGCAATGACTTGGATGAGCCCATAACTGAGCAGTCTGGGAATTGAACAGTGAAGACCTTTTTTGAATATAAGAATGCACCAAAGCTCAACACATTATCAAACAAAGCTATTGATAAATTTGGACAGATGGGTGGGGCAAATTTATTTTGGAATGACTTTGAGAACAGTAATTAATACAGAAGAATTCCCTATCTATGTCACTATTTCACTAGTTATGAAAACAGAGCTAACTCACAAATCAAAATATTCAAACTCCATTTATTCGAGTTTAATGCATATTCCAGGATGGACCTGTGTATCAAATCCCCAACCCTGAGCAGGTTAAAATGTAATGATCTAATTAATGTTATCAGATCAATTACAATGATCAGCACTTCCACCTCAAGAACAAATTTTCTTTGAGAAAAATAAATTAGTTAAGATATATTTCTAGAATGCTTTATTAAAACAGGTATTCACTTTAAAAAATAAGGTACATGACATTCCATTTCTGACAGCAATCAGAAAAATGATCTATTTATAATATTTTCCAGCAGAAAGAATTTTCTTTTTTCTTTTTTTGCTAGGATATAAATTAAACTGTAATTTTCATTCCTTTAATAATTTAATAATTTAATAATATTTAATAATTTTTCTATGATGACAATAATTCATAGCATACCTATACTGTTATTTATTGGGCTGTGTTATCCTCAGTAGAAAATCTATACTCCAAATTGATTGGATAAGTCTAAATACCAAAAGCATGGTAATATCACATGTAATATAAGAATAAGGAACTTTCTTTATGTACAGGAAAGTAGCCCAATTGCTTTGTGTAGCCCTCAAACATTAGCTTTGGCTATCTAGAATTTCTAAAGAAGCTGCTTATGGTATTGAACACATTGATTTCTCTCCTTACCATCCATTTTTGATCAAAGCACAGTAATTTCTCTGTGATCATTTTCTTTGTCTCCTATTTCACATTTATTAGTAACAACAGGACTTTCAATATCCATGGGCTCATCTAATTCTACATACATTTATGAGAACAGGATTTGATAATATAGTCCAGCATATTCTTTTTTTCATATATTTTTATTGTAATTAATAGAAGGGTTACAATATATTCACCAGGTAGAAGATGCATTAATTCACATATTTTGGTCGCCATTTCCCTCCCCATCACACCCACCCCTCATCTTGTTTTCCCCCCTTCCCTATCAAATTTCAAATAACCAAATACAAATAAATTCAATATATCAGATAACAAAGTGAGATACTGTAACAATATGAGATAACTAAGGGACAGCAAAAGAGATGAGAGATAACAGTGCATTAAGGACAACAATCACTCATTATATGGTTTTTGTTTCTATATCCTTTCATTCAGGAAATCATACTATATGGCCTATGTATCTAGGTTTTGCGCTATTGCAAATCTCTGCTAGGTGAGCCCAAGGTTTCTACTGATTATGACAAATGAGGGAAACCATTGAGCCTATGTTCCTTTGAGTCTGGCTTACTTCATTTAATATGATTCTTTCAAAGTCTTTCCATTTCCTAACAAATGGGGCCATGTCTTTCTTTCTGACAACAGCATAGAATTCCATTGTGTACAAATACCACATCTTGTTGATCCACTCAACTGAGGGGCATCTGGGTTGGTTCCATATCTTTGCTGTGGTAAATAGTGCTGCAATGAACATCGTTGTGCTAGTGGATTTAGTATGTCCTATTTTCTGGACGATTGGGTAAATACCTAGTAGTGGAATTGCTGGGTCATAGGGGAGCTCAATGTTTAGTCTTTTGAGGAACTGCCATACTGATTTCTACAGTGGTTGAAAGATTTTGCACTCCCACCAACAGTGTAGTAGTGATCTCTCCTGGCCACATCCCCTCCAGCATCTGTTGTTATTAGTTTTCTTGATCCTGGCCATTCTAACTGGAGTTAGGTGGAATCTTAGAGTTGTTCTGATTTGCATTTCTTTTATGACCAGAGATGTTGAGCATTTCTTCATGTGTCTATAGGCCATTTTTGTTTCTTGTTCAGAGAAGACTCTCTTTAAGTCTTTGTCCCATCTTTTAATGTAATGGTTGTTACTTTGGAGAATAGTTTTGTAGTGATTCAATTTTTTGAGCTGTTGATATATTTTAGATATGAGGCTTTTGTCCATGTATGGTTGGTGAAGATCTTCTTCCACTCTGTAGGCTTCCTAATTAATTTACTAGCTATGTCCTTTGCCATACAAAAACTCTGCAGTTTAATGCAGTCCCACTTATCCAGCCTTTCTCTGATTTGTTGTGATTCTTGGTCCTTATTAAGAAAGTTTCGACCTGTGCCAAGGAGGCCTAGTGTATCTCCTATTCCTTCTTGTAAAGTTTTCACTGTGTCGGCATTTACCTTGAGGTCTTTGATCCATTTGGAGTTAATTCTAGTACAGGGTGACAAAGAAGGATCCAACTTTAGTTTTCTGCAGGTGCTTAACCAGTTCTGCCAGCACCACTTGTTGAAGAGGCTATCTTTCTTCCATTCTATTTTTTTGGCTCCCTTCTCAAAGATTAGGTGGGCATAGGTTTGTGGTTTAATATCTGGGTCTTCAGTTCTATTCCATTGGTCTTCCGGCCTGTTCTTGTGCCAGTACCAAGCTGTTTTGAGAATTATAGCTCTGTAATAGAGTCTAAAGTTTGATATTGAAATTCCTCCTGCATTGTTCTTTCTACTAAGAAGTGTTTCTGCTATATTGGGTCTTATATTATTCCATATGAAATTTTGGATTGCCTCTTCTATTTCTTTAAAGAATGACATTGGGATATTGATGGGTATTGATTGAGTTGAATTTGTAGATAGCCCTTGGCAACATTGTCATTTTCACCATGTTGATTCTTCCAATCCAGGAGCATGGGAGGGTTTTTACATTTCCTCAGTTTTGCTTTAATTTCCTTTTTTAGGGTTTTAAAGTTTTCATCACAAAGGTCCTTTACATTCTTAGTTAACATAATTCCTAGGTACTTTATTTTCGTTAAGGCTATTGCAAAAGAAGTTGCTTTCCTGATTGTTGTTCAAATCTAAGTTTTCTCTATTTAGTTTTTGCCTTGTTGACCTGGCCATAGATGAGTGTGGTGTGTTAAAGTCACCAACAATCACTGTTTCGATCTATGTATGCTTTCAGTGAAAGTAAAGTTTGGAACTCTGGGATTAGGTGTGTAGATATTTAGGATTGTTATGTCCTCCTGGAGGAAAGATCCCTTTAGTAGTATGTAGTAACCTTCTTTCTTTTCTCACTATTTTTAGTTTGAAGTCTATTTTATCTGATATGAGGATGGCAACTCCAGCCTGTTTATGGGGCCGTTAGCTTGATAAAGTTTATTCCAACCTTTCACTTTCAAAAAAAAGTTTGTATTTTTGGGTAAGATGTGTCTCTTGACAGCAGAAGAATGACGGATTTTGCTTTTTGATCTAACTAGATAGTCTATGTCATTTTATTGGAGAGCTAAGTCCATTGATATTGAGAGTCAGGATTGAGAAATATTTATTAGGCCCTGCCATTTTTAAAAGATTTCATCAAGGCCTGTGTCCTAACAGTTCTTGTGGTACTTAGATGGTGTGAGTTTTAGGAGCCATTTCTTTCTCTGTATTATATTTGTGTTGGTTTTTAATGTGTAGAACATCTTTGAGAATTTTCTGTAATGTTGGTTTGGTTGCTGCATAATGTTGAAGATTTTCCCTGGAATGGAAAGTTTTTATTGTTCCCTCAGTTATGAATGAGAACTTAACTGGGTACAGTATTCTTGGTTGGTAGTTATTTGACTTCAGGGTATGACATATATCCTTCCAATCTCTTCTTGCTTACATGGTCTCTGCTGAGAAATCTGGGGTTATTCTGATTGGTTTGCCTTTATAGGTGATTATTCTCTTCTTCCTGACTGCTTTTAGGATCCCATCTTTGGCCTCTATTGATCCAGTTCAGATTATAATGTGGCGGTAGGATGTCCTTTTCTGGTCAGGTCTGTTCGGGGTTCTAAAAGCTTCTTGTATCTGGATGGGCCTGCCCTTCTGGATATTTGGGAAGTTCTCTCAGATGATTCCCTGAAGTATATTTCCAATACCATTGACCTCTTTCTCCAGACCCTCCTCAATACCACTTAGCCTTAAATTAGGCTTCCTAATTGTATCTTGGACCTTCTGTAGCATTTTCTCATATTTCCTATATTTGAATTGACTCATTTTCTGTTTTTTCTCTATAACAACTAAATTATCTTCAACCCCAGAAATTCTCCCTTCTGCATTGTCTAACCTGCTGTCAAAGCTTTCTACATTATTCTTCATCTCCCTTGCTTCTGATTGCTCATTTTTGATGCCTTGCATCTCTTGTTTTAGATCATGTATGGATTTCTTTAACTCCTTGATTTCCATTTGAGTGGCTAGCTCAGCAGCTTTCTTCTCTTTGGACATATGTTGGAGTTTGGTCACCTTTTTGTTTGTAGATTCTATGAATTCATCCATTTTTCTTTGAAAAACCTTTATTATGGCCTCCTTTATGGCTTCCCATTTTTCACATATCACCTTGTTTATGGTTTCCTCTTGTTTAGCTATGGCTTTCTCCCTTATCTCTTTCTTTATATTTTCACACTTTTTATTAATGATGTTTATCAGTTCCATTTGTATAGCACTTGGAAGACTCTCCTCTAGATTTGTCACTGACTGCTTCAATGCCTGTTTATGTTGGGTGGGAGATGCTATTCCTTGATTTGACATTTTTTTTGAGTCTCTTGTTCTGCCCATTTGAAAATGGGAGCAAGATTGATACTAAACAAGATTATAATTTTTCAGATATAACCATCCTAGACCTTTTTAGTTGGCTGACAATAGATGTTCGCACTTTTAGATTGGTAATACCACTCTCTTTTTGTGCAGTTACATACAAATCTAATACAACCACAGATTACCTATTTATGCCATTCTGCGAGCAGAAGTGGAAACTTCTGGGAGGTACTCACAAATGGCTGGAGTCTCCGGTTCCGTGAAGCTGGCAGGTCCATGCATGGCCGGGTGTCGGCTCTGGGCTCGCGCAGTCTCTGTGAGTCTCTGTCTGCAGCTGGCAGGTCTGTGCCGCCATGAAGTGCTGTCTGCTCTGTGGCTGGCTGGGCTCCACGCTGTCTTCTCACGCTGGTATTCTGTCTTTTTCCTCTCTGACTGAGATTTCTGTGGTGCTAAAGCTTATTTAGGATAAATTTTTGGTAAAAAACAACAACAACAACAAAAAAAACCCAAAAAACTGTTCCCTATGCTGCCAGATCTTGAATCTTGGCGGGAGCTCAGTACGACTTACACTGAACTGCCGCCATCTTCCGCCGAACTCTAGTCCAGCATGTTCTATTTTGTTTTTTGAGGAAAAAATGTTTGAAGAATCTCACTAAGAAGAATACAGAATTCAACTGAAGAAATACTTTGAAGTGTAACCTATTTCATTGATGACCTCCCCCAAAACTAATGTCACAAAAAGACATATCCTTAAGATTGTGCTAGCACCAAAAGGGTTTCTTAAACTTGTCAAGGACAGGCCCTACTGCACCATAAGACAGTATCTGACATTTCTGAAGGTTTCATGAAGTTTAGCTGTATGCAATAGTAGTGCCATCACTGAATTACAGTAATTTATTGAGGCACAAAATAACATAATTTGTTTCTAGCTTATATTCATTTGGTATTTGGACATGTTCTCTTTCACTTCCTTTAACTTGCTCATTTTTTCCATATATTGTTTATTCTAATTAATTTAAAGGTTACATTATGTTCACCAGATAGAAGGTGCAGAACTTCACATACATTGATACCCTTTCTCATGTCTTGCTCTCCATTTCCCTCCCCCCACCCTTGCACCTCGTCTTGTTTTCCCCCTTCCCTATCTTATTTCAAATAACCAAATAAACATATATCCAATATATCAGATAACCAGGTGATATGCTGTAACAATATGAGATAAACAAGGGACAGTAAAAGAGATGAAAGATAACATAGTATATTACGGACAACAATCACACATTATATGTCTTTTGTTTCTATATCCTGGAGGTCCTTTCATTTAGCACCATACTATATGGCCTTATGTATCTAGGTTTTGTTCTATTGTAAATCTCTGCTAGGATTATAATCTTTGACTATGACAAATGAGGGAAACCATTGAGTCTTGCTCATTTTTAATTCTGACTACTCTTCTTTTTGTCAGTTATAGGCTACCCCACACTACCCCTGGGCCTGGGTGTTGTCCCTGACTTTTCACCTCATAGCTTCTCCCCTGCACATTGAGCCACTACTTCCCATTTTCTAGTGAGTCATTGGAGATAGGAGTCTCATTTTCCTTAGTGAGTGGCTAGTTTTGAACTGTAATCCTCAGATATCAGCCTCTTGAGTAGCTAGGATTACAAGTGTGAGCCACTGATCCCAGCCCTGAGTGCTCTTCTTTTTTGGTTATTCTTTAACATCTGTTCAGGTAAGGTTTGAACTTTTTGATGTGTAATACAGCATACTGAGTTTTCACAGTTGTGCTCTTCAATTGAAATTTACATCTGAGGTACATTTGTTGGTTTGGTTGGATATCCTAGAGCAAAGTATTCAAAACAAATAGGAAGGACTGTGTAATAAGAGGTTTACAGTGTAGACTTTCCCCACTATGCTAATAGTATGATTTCACTTACATACACAGGACACCAGATCTGCTCTGCTACCTCATACTTTCCTGTGTTTGTGTTTGTACTAAAACTGAGTCGAGGCTGAGTCTAGTTAAGGGTCCATTATCCACTTTTGTACTGTTTCTAGGTTGTAAATGTTCTTTCAATGTCTTCTAGATTCTGCTGCTGTTTGCCTAGCACCTTTTAGTCTGCGGACCAGTCAAATTCATATTTGCTATGCCAATCTCCCTATCTGTGCCCCTGGGAATTATATTGGTCCTTTATTGCCTGAGCTCCTATTGCTGTTTTTGGTTCTCCTCTTATCCACAGCTATAATCCTCTTCTCCAAGGCCACTTCTCTTGCTGTTTTCTTCTTGTTCTCTAAACCCTAAGGGTATGGTTCAGTCTCAAAGCCTATCATCCTAGAAGCTGTGGCAAGGGATGAATATAGACTGATATCCCTGGTAATTCCAGAACTATGAGCCCTTCACAAGCAGAAGTGAGGGTCTACTTTCTTGAAGTGTCCTTTGGATGATGAAATTACTACTACCAGAAAGATAGGAAGCTAACAGCTCCCCTAGCTCTTTCTATGATCTCTCAACACCTGACCAGAGTCAAAATCTCTCCCTCTTATGACAGTCTCAGATTGCTATTTTTTCCACCTGATTTCCATGGCTGGATAATCAAATATCCATAACCCCAGAGGTTTCTTGATCTACATGCCCCCTATTTATGGTTCACACATAAAGTCTGCATGGTCATAGGCAGTTTGCAATCAGATCACTTTATAGACCAATCCATTATGTGGTACTAAATCTTTGTTTCCTGAAACTTGACAACATACATCTTAATTCTCCAAGAATTTTTGGGAAGAGCCAATAACTGCAGCATCCTGAGTTAAGAGCCTTCCTCCATGTGTCTGCCTTTAGTAGCAGTCTATCCCTAGACCTTGGCTGGGTGTCCCAGCACTTCCCATGCACCAGGTAGTACTTTTTTTTAGTGCCTTTCAGGGTTGTGGCTTAGTACAAATACTTGTTCAGCTATAAGCATCTGCCAGGCAGCATTAAATGTAATATGAACAATCTGTGATCAGTAGACCATTGACACATACACACACACACACACACACACACACACACACACACAGAAAGGGAAAGAGAGAGAGAGAGAGAGAGAGAGAGAGAGAGAGAGAGAGAGAGAGAGAGAGAGAGAGAGAGAGGGAGAGAGAATTCTGTAATGCTTAGCCTTTGGCCTAGGAAATTGTTCTGAGAAGTCCATGCTCCCTTTTCACGTCTACATCTGACTGCTAATGACAACTTGAACACTAGCTGGTTGCTTCAGATTCCATTGATACATTGGCTATTTTGTGTATTTGTTTCTGTGTCTCTAGTGGTACCTTAGTCTCAGAAACAGCTCTTCAAGTTATGGAGAGTAAAAGGCTCTCCTCCTGATGCTGCCTTGCCTTGCATGGTCCAGTGACCATCAAATTCCAATACTGTGGATTGAGGTTCCAAGGACAAGTGGATTTGTCCCACAGCTAGGTCTACCGGTCTGTTTTGGGAATTCATCTGACTTACATCGTGTGGAGGCTTCTGCCACCTCTCTCAGAAGTAGACAGGTTTAGGACCAAAACATGTAAGTTTCTCTGTCATTTTCCTATCTTGAGCCTCTCTTGTTATTGATGTTCTTCATCAGTTTTAGTTTTCCAAATATAGTCTTCCTTCTCTCACTAGGACTCACTTGCACATAAGATGATCAAGAAAGCCCCGACTCTAACAATATGAACTGTGTGTTTCATTCTAATGGGATATTCAAATTATTTTGTGATCTGCCTAGTAGGAACTTCAGCATCTGTATTATTAGCCAGTCTCTTCTGGCCTTAAAATGCATGCACTATGCTCTTTCATATCACTGCCCTAGATGGCTACCTTTGTGGGGTCAATGAGGGTTTTCAGTCTTTCCTGTCACAACTTATTGATACCATGTAGATAAAATCAGCAACTTGGTTACTTGGCACCCTGCAAGAAACAAAAAGCAGTGTAATCTATTAATTTTCTACTCTTTCCCTTTGTATTGTAGGGCTGACTGGATCTGAATCTCACAAAGCTAGAGCATTCTTTTATGTTTTCATCTTTTCTTTTGGTAGTCAAAAATATCTCCCTTTCAAATGTCTGTACACTTTCTTTTGATTTTTCCCCTGGCATGCATAATTATACTTGGGTCTCTTTTTTATATTCAGAGACTTTTTTTTTACTGTTGTATGCTTCTAAAGCAATTTCCTATATTGTGCTAGTTTGATAAATTAATAAACTTGATAAATTATGTAAAGCAATTCTGAGAAAGCATTTCTTCTCCTAAATTTTTTTATAAACATGGTATTTTATATTTTCTGAAGCAATATGTTATTTATTTTTTAAAAGGCCATTTAAGAGGTTTATTATGTAGCCCAAAAGCATATTATGCTTTTTATTACTTATATATTGTGTATTAAAGAGGAGACCAAACATATTAGGGTTCAAATCTAAATATGTATCAAAGGAATATTACATTTTGTTTTTTGGTTTTTTTTTTCCAATCCTGGGCATGGACTCACGATCTGAGCACTGTCCTTGGATTTTTTCAAAGCTAGAGCTCCACTGGAGGCAGAGCACTGTCCTTGGATTCTTTCAAAGCTAGAGCTCCACTGGAGGCAGAGCACAGTCCTTGGATTTTTTCAAAGGTAGAGCCTCCACTGGAGGAAGAGCACCACTTCTGGCTTTCTTTATTTTTTCATATATTTTATTGTAATTAATAGAAGGGTTACATTATATTCACCAGATAGAAGGTGTATTAGTTAACAAATATTGATACCCTTTCTCATGTTTTGGTCCCCATTTCCCTTTCCCTACCCCCACCCCTCATCTTGTTTCCCCCCATTCCTTATTCTATTTCAAATAACCAAATAAACATATATACAATATATTAGATAACAGGGTAAAATACCATCACAATATGACATAAACAAGGGACAGCAAAATAGATGAGAGATAATATACTACATTAAGGACAAAAATCACTCATTATATGCCATTTGTTTCTATATCCTGGAGGTCCCTTCATTTAGCCTCATACTATATGGCCTTATGTACCTATGTTTTGCTCTGTTGGAAATCTCTGCTAGGAGAGTCTAAGGTTTCTACTGATTAAGACAAATGAGGGAAACCATTGAGCCTATATTGCTTTGAGTCTGGCTTACTCCACTGAAAATGATATTTTCTAAGTCTTTCCATGTATGTGCTACCAAGGAATAAAACCCAGGTGTTTGTGCATGTTAGGCAAGCACTCTACCACTAGGCTAAACTCTCAGCCAGGTATATTACATTTTTTAAGTAAATATAAAGGTTTCTTTTCATTTTGGGTCAGTGTGAATTGGTTCATTAGAATATAAATCAATAGTTTGAATGTTTCTTCCAACTGCCATCAACCACAGAACTAAGAGATGAGATATTTTAGGACTCAAAAGATTTTTACTGAGTCAGAATCAGTAGTAGTTTGGTATAGGAATATGTTTTACCAAGCACCAAGATTCACAAACATATAATTTTTTCTTTTTCTATATTTTTATTGTAATTAATGGAAGGGTTACATTATATTCACCAGATAGAAAGTGCATTACTTCACATACATTGATACCTATTTCATGTCTTAGTCCCCATTTCCCTCCCCCCATCCCCGCCCTTCATCTTGTTTTCCTCCCTTTCCAATCCAACTTCAATTAACCAAATACTCATATATACAATATATCAGATAAACAGGTGAAATACAGTAACAATATGAGATAACCAAGGACAGAAAAACAGATGAGAGATAACATAGTACATTAAGGACAACCATTACTTATTATATGGCTTTTGTTTCTATAGGAGTTCCTTTCATTTAGTATCATACTATATGGCCTTATGTATCTAGGTTTGTCTGTATTGTAAATCTCTGCTACGAGAGCACAAGGTTTCTAGTGATTATGACAAATGATGGAAAATATTGATTGAGCCTATGTTCCTTTGAGTCTGGCTTACTTCATTTAATATGATTCTTTCTAAGTCTTTCCATTTCCTTACAAATGGGGCAATGTCGTTCTTTCTAACAGTAGCATAGAATTCCATTGTTTAAAAATACCACATCATGTTGATCCACTCATCATCTGAGGGGCATCTGGGTTGGTTCTATATCTTTGCTATGGTAAATGTGCTGCAAAGAACATCATTGTGCTAGTGGATTTAGTTTCTGGATGATTGGGTAAATGCCAAGTAATGGAATTTCTGGGTCATAGGGGAGCTCTATGTTTAGTCTTTTGAGGAAGTGCCATACTGCTTTCCATAGTGGTTGAACAAGTGTGTACTCCCACCAACAGTGTAGTAGTGATCCCTCCTGGCCACATCCCCTCCAGCATCTGTTGCTATTAGATTTCTTGATCTTCATTCTAATTGGAGTGTGGTTGAATCTTAGAGTTGTTTTGATTTGCATTTCTTTTATGGCCAGAGATGTTGAGCATTTCTTCATGTGTCTATAGGCTATTCTTCTTTCTTCTTCAGAGAAGACACTCTAAGTCTTTGGCCCAGCTTTTTTTCATATATTTGTATTGTAATTAATAGAAGGGTTACATTATATTCACAAGATAGAAGGTGAATTACTTCACAAACATTGATACCCTTTCTCATGTCATGGTTTCCATTTCCCTCCCCCTGCAGCTTGATATCCCCCTTTCCCTATCCAATTTCAAATAACCAATTAAGCATATATAAAATATATCAGATAACAAGGTGAAATATTGTAACAATATGAGATAAGAAAGGGACAGGTCTGTTTGGGGTTCTAAAAGCTTCTTGTATCTGGATGGGCCTGCCTTTCTGGATATTCGGGAAGTTCTCTGAGATGATTCCCTGAAGTATATTTCCCATATAATTGACCTCTTTCTCCAGGCCCGCCTCAATACCAATTAGCCTTAAATTAGGGTTCCTAATTGTACTTTGGACTGGACATCCTGAGGCATTCTCTTGTATTTCCTAGATTTGGTTTGACTCATTTTCTGTTCTTTCTCTGTAACAACTAGATTATCTTCTACCCCAGAGATTCTCTGCATTCTGCATTGTCTAACCTGCTATCAATGCTTTCTACTTTATTCTCCATCTTCGTTCCTTCTAAATGCTCATTTTTGAAGCCTTATATCTCTTGTTTTGGATCATGTATGGAATTCTTTAACTCCTTGATTTCCATTTGAGTGGCTATCTCAGCAGGTTTACTCTCCTTGGACATTTGTTGGAGTTCTGTCAACTTTTTTTTGGTGGATTCTATGAATTTGTCCATTTCTCTTTGTAAATCCTTTTTTAAGGCCTCCTTTATGGCTTCCTCTCGATCATGTATCACCTTGTTTATGGTTTCATCTTGTTTAGATATTGCTTCCTCAAGTATCTCTTTCTGTATGTTTCCTAACTTTTCATTAATCATCTTTATCAACTGCATTTGTGTAGCATTTAGAGGGTCTCATCTTGTTTTGCCATTGACTGCTCCATTGCCTGTTTATATTGTGTGCTATTCCTTGATTTGCCATTTTCCTTGAGTTTCTTCTTCTGCCCATTTGAAAAATGGGAGCAAGATTAATATTGCACAAGATTACAATTTCTAAGATATAACCAATCGAGAGCTCTTAAACTGTCCAGAGAACAGATGTTCACAATTTTAGATTGGTATTATCACTCTCTTTCTCTTTTTGTGCATTTACAGACAAATCTAATACCACCACTGATCACCATTTTGTGATCAAAAAAATAAACCCCTCAATCCAATGTCTATTGTATTTAAGTCCCTCTGGACCTACAGTATAATTGAACACCTAGATATACAGTATTTCTCAAAAACCATCAATTGTAGATCATCAAAAAGATACAGGATGAAAAGAGGACCAGAGATAGAAAAATCATATGAAAGACAAGATTTGAGGTAAGAAAAGAGTAATGTAATAGTATAAGATTAATATAGTAATGAAGAAAAGGGATAGCATAAGGGTAACTGACCTAAGTTGATAGAAAGGTAAAATAGTTGAGTACAAAATTTAGAAAAAATAAGATAAAACTTATGAAAACATAAGAAGAGCAATAAGAAGAATATATAGAGAAAAGAGGAAGGTACTTACTGGAGACTTCAATGATAAAAATTTTTAAAAATAAGAAAAAGAAAAACAAGAAAAAAGGTGGGACAAGTTCCCACATAATTGTGAGTTCTTAGACAAGAAATACTAGGGTTAAGAACTAACAGATTAAAAAGCAGGTGACTGTGTCAATATAAATATCATTTATATCCAGTCTGTAACCAGTGCTGTCACTATGTTTCTAGGAATGACCACCATGACAGAAGGGGGGGAGAAGGAAAGAATCATAACATTAAAGAAAAGTAAAGGTAAAATGGCAAAAAAAAAGAACACATAAAATGAAAAAGGGTAGAAAAAAAAGGGAAAAAAAGAAAGAAGAACAAAAAAAGAAAAAAGAAAGAAAAATAAAGGTATGCTTCTGTTTGTTTTCTTTGGGGAGGGGCAGAATAGGAAACTTGGGTCTCCACTAAATTCGGGATCCAAACCCTTCAAAAAGTGTTTGCTTGATTAGGCAGAAAAAAATAAAATAAAAATAAACCAGTGGAGTCACGAGTGGCTTTGTTTATCAGGAGTGCAGCCCAGCCCAGGGGGATGATCTTCCGCTAGCACCTGGGGTGGACGTCCAGTTAAGCTGCCTCTGGGAAATCCTTTGCCCTTTTGAATGATGGTGCAGCCAGCACCACTTCTCAGGCTCCAATTGGTTTGGCCAGGTCTTTGCCAGCAATCAAGATGCCGTGGCTCTTGCCTGGTGTGGTTGGGGATTCCTTCCCAATGTCATTCTGGGAGCAGAAGTGGAAACATCCATGGAGGTACTCACAAATTGCTTTTTCTAGCTCCATGAAGCTGGCAGGTCCACGCCATGACTGGGTGATGGCTCTGGGCTCATGCAGGTCCGTCTGACTCTGCCTGGCCCTGTGTGGAACAGGCAGGTCTGTCTGTGCTGCTGAGAAGCGCTGTCTGCTCAGGTTAAACAGGGAGGGTTTTTCTCTGTGGCAGTTTTGTGTGCCTGGCACCAGTCCACGCTGTCTTGTGCCTGTTTTCTGCCTTTTTCCTCTCTGATTGAGATCTCTGTGGTGCTAAAGCTTTCTTAGGATCGATTTTTTGGGTATGAACTTTCCCCTACCATGCTAGAACTGGTATCTTGGCTCAGAAAGACTCACACTGAACCACTGCCATCTTCCACAGATCCCAAACATATGATTAAAACTGAAGTGATAGATGAACTGTATTTCCCCAACTTGAAATTTAGAAGATATTCCTGAGCTACAATTATTGTTCTTTTTGATGTATCATTAGACTATAGTTAAGGCCAGTAACATCTATAGTCATGCCATTTTCCCTCCAGAGCTGGCTACTAAACATTAAGCAATTTCTTCAGTAAATGACTGGTTTACTACCTGACTTGTGAATGGAAGAGCTGACACTGATCCTGATGCATTATACTCATTGACATGTTGAAATGAACCATTTTGTAAAGCTAATTACAGATAATTTTATAAACACAACATTTAAAGCAAAAGTATCAAGTCCTTAAGAACACCATTTTCTGATTCTTTACTCCATTATATTGTTCTCCATTTCAACTGCACCAACACATTGTCTCAGAATTCAATGATGCCATCCTTCAGATTTAGCTACATAAGAGGGCTTACAAAATTAAAGCAGATAAAAACTACTCACTGTTAAATATGATCCTGCACAATATTGGCTATTATGGGTATTTCCAGATATCTTATTAAAATCATTAAACAACATCATAATTATTAAAATTAACTGAAGAAATTACACAATGAAGAAGTAGGAAACTCTACTGAGAAACATTTGTAAGGTTGAAAAAATTGTCGTGGACTTTACAAACATCAGGATTATTCAACTAATAAAATTTTTGAACTGTTAAAAATAGGCTTTTCTTATTTAAGAACAAGTTCATGAGTAAAAGAGTGAATGCCTTCAATGCAAAAGATTTTATATCATCGATATATTTTATTGTGCTTCCAAAAGCACAATACATTACTTTCCTTTTCCTGATACTTATTCCTCTGCTCTCCTCTTTCTATGCCCACTCATTTTACTTCTCTTCTGAAAATACGAAATACATTTGTTCAAAATTTCTATTTTCAAGGGATTATGAAGTAATATTTTTGTCAACTTTTAAAGAGAAGAAGTAAAAGGACAGTGGATGACTTACTTTTTGAGTCAATTGGACCTGCATGTTTCATACTTTCAATTAGTATTGTTAGGTGATTCTGTGATGATAACATCTCCAGCCTGAAGAAATTTGTATTGTGAAATGGTTTCCTTATCAGGCAGGTTAATGAAGATGTCAGCAAATGGGATGAGGCTTTGCCAAATTGAATCATTTTCACCTCCAGTCCAAGTTGGGAAAGGTGTTAATCAGTGCATTAATCTTATCAGCAGCTGAGAAGGAGAATTTGGAGAGCCATGTTTTTGCTCTTCATTAGAGAAACTCTGAAAAGGTAATTATGCTCAAAATCCATATTATCTATACGATGAAAAGGCTTTTGTAAAGCAAAGACATAGATGGATGGGTGGGCCAGAAAGAAACTTAAAGCAAGAATTTAGACATAGCTGGGCTATGGGTGTCATTTAAGTCCGTGGTATCTTTGCTTATCATTTGTTGTGTCGACCTGTCATTTGGTGAAAGTGGCGTATTGAAGACTCCCATTATGCCTCTGTTTGAGTCTCTCTTGTTCTGTAATTCTAAGAGAGTTTGCTTGACAAATTTAAGTGCTCCCATTTTGAAGGAGTAAAAGTGTTTACAACTGTACTATTCTGGTTATTAATTGTACCCTTTACTAATATGTAGTGGCCATCTTTATCTTTATGTACTGATTTTACCGAGAAGTTAATTTTGTCAGAGATTAAGATTGCTACTCCTGCTTTTTTGTACAGTGCGTTGGAGTGGAACATTCTTTTCTATCCTTTCACTTGGGGATTGTTTCAGTCTTTGACAGTGAGGTGGGTCTCTTAGAGGCAATATATTGATGGGTCTTAATATAGTCTACTGTTCTCTGTCTTTGGTTTGGATTGTTCAGCCTGTTCACATTTAGGGAAATTATGGAGAAATGGTTAGTGTTCTTTATCATTATAGCAGGAATTTTTTTCATGAGAGTAGGGGTGTCAAGAAGAAAATCAACAAAATGAAGATCAAGTTAGGTAAATACCTGCATTTGAAATATGTTTAATCTTTATCATGAAAGGTAACTTTAAACTTATCATTAATTCATAAAATGAATATTAACAATTATCACTTCATATGATATGTGGCCTTTTCTGTTGACTGCTAGATACAATCATGGGGACAGAATGGATTTAGACATAAAATAAATTCTATATTTGGACTTACTGAGTCAAAGTTGTTCAAAACATAATTCAGAGTAACTGATCTCTAAATGTTTATCATTAAAATGTTTTGTAACAGAAAAAAAATAAATGTGACTTTATGTATCCATTTTCCCTTGTATTTAGTCTTGTATTTGCCCTGTATTTTTAATTTTTTCATTTCTGATTTCTTCTCCTTGAAATATGAGTCTTTACTCAAAAAATGAAGTCTATTAAGAAGAGAATTTGTGTGTTTGAACAGAATGAATCAATCAACTTAGATATAAGACAATGGGTTCATCAATTGAGTATGTGCATTTACTCTCCCCCCCCCCAAAAAAGCAGCCAAGTGATCAATAGCAGTTGAAACACATCCTTCAAGCCTTGATCGTTGACCTGAGCCATATTGTTCTAGGGAGGGAAAATAGAATGTTATTTGCAAAAGGCATTTTTTCTTTCTTTGAGCAAGTTTTCCTAAGGCTGCAGCTGCCAAGAAATGCAGCTAATGTAATCTCTAATTCTAATGTAATCTCTCTCCATCATTCTTGTTTAAGTTACAAGTGTTCACTACAGAACACAATCTGGGATGAGGGGCTGGTACATTTATATCAAACTATATATGTCATAGTTTGCAAATGCAAATAAAACTACTGAATTTAGATAGACTAAACCTAATTCTTATTTTTTAATTATCTTTATTTTATCTTATTTTTTTCATGGTTCAATTGTCTAAACAATTCACTTTTTTAATAGTTTTTATTGTAATTAATAAAAGGGTTACATGATATTTGCCAGATAGAAAGTGCATTAATTCACATACATTGATACCCTTTCACATGTCTTGGTACCCATTACCCTACCCCCCACCCACCACCCACTCCTCGTATTGGTTTTCTCCCTTCCCTTTCAAATTTCAAATAACCAAATACAAATAAATTCAATATATCAGATAACAAAGTGAGATACTGTAAAAATATGAGATACCCAAGGGACAGCAAAGGAGATGAGAGATAACATAGTACATTAAGGACAACAATCATTCGTTATATGGCTTTTGTTTTAATATCCTGGAGGTCCTTTCAATTAGCTTCATACTATGTATCAAGGTTTTGCTCTATTGCAGATCTCTGCTAGTAGAGCCCAAGGTTTCTACTGATTATGACAAATGAGGGAAACCATTGAGCCTAAGTTCCTTTGAGTATGGCTTACTTCACTTAATATGATTTTTTTCTAAGCCTTTCCATTTCCTAACAAATGGGGCGATGTGGTTTTTTCTGACAGCAGCATAGAATTCCATTGTGTACAAATACCACATCTTGTTGATCCACTCATCAACTGAGGGACGTCTAAGTTGGTTCCATATCTTTGCTATGGTGAATAATGCTGCAATGAACATTGTTGTGCTAGTGGATGGTTGGGTAAATGCCAAGTGTGGAATTGCTGGGTCATAGGGGAGTTCTATGTTTAGCCTTTTGAGGCACTGCCATACTGCTTTCCATAGTGGTTGAAGGAGTTTGCACTCCCACCAACAGTGTAGTAGTGATCCCTCCTGGCCACATCCCCTCCAGCATCTGTTATTATTAGTTTTCCTGATCCTGGCCATTCTAACTGGAGTGAGGTGGAATCTTAGAGTTGTTTTGATTTGCATTTCTTTTATGACCAGAGATGTTGAGCATTTCTTCATGTGTCTATAGGCCATTTTTGTTTCTTCTTCAGAGAAGACTGTCTTTAAGTCTTTGGCCCATTTTTTAATGAGATGGTTGTTACTTTGGAGATTAGTTTTGGAGTGATTCAATTTTTTGAGTTGTTGATATATTTTAGATATGAGGCCTTTGTCTGTTGTTTGGTTGGTGAAGATCTTCTCCCACTCTGTAGGCTTCCTGATTAGTTTACTAGCTATGTCCTTTGCCATACAAAAGCTCTGCAGTTTAATGCAGTCCCACTTATCCAGCCTTTCTCTGATTTGTTGTGATTCTTGGTCCTTATTAAGAAAGTTTCGACCTGTGCCAAGGAGGCCTAGTGTATCTCCTATTCCTTCCTGTAAAGTTTTCAGTGTGTCAGCTTTTACCTCCAGGTCTTTGATCCACTTGGAGTTAATTCTAGTGCAGGGTGACAAAGAAGGATCCAACTTAATTTTTCTGCAGGTGTTTAACCAGTTCTGCCAGCACAACTTGTTGAAGAGGCTCACTGGCCCTGTTCTATGCTGGTTTTTGCAGTGGTCGGGCTGCCCAGCCTGGCGCCCTCCGCTAGGTGCTGCTTTTCCTGGCTTGGAGCCGGCAGAGAGAGGTGGGGGAGGAGTCCTCTTGTTCCGAATTCTTTGAGAAAGTTAGTTGTAAGCTTTATCTGGATTTCTTTTCCGGTTTGAGTCCTTCTCCATTGTGTTTTGAGTTGTTGTTGTGGATTTCTTAAGATAATTGGCTCGTGGGACTCCCTGGTTCTTTCTTTTTGTGAGAGAGAGCTAGGCAGCATCCCTATTGTCTTGGTGCCATCTTCCTCCCCCCAACAATTCACTCTTATCAATTAAACTTCTTTTAATAAAAGAAATGGCTGGTACTACTGCTAAAATCTATGGTGATGTAAATAAGATAAACAGAGAAAAATGCCTGTACAAGAACTACAAGGAAGAGGGAATTCTGTATTGATTTGGTGTGTTCTTATAATACTTCTTGGATTTATTCATTTACTTTTTAGTTTATTTCACATGGTCTCCTTCCATCCCCCAGGCCAAACTCAGCAGGAAAGGCTTAGTAACTAGTCATTCACTTTGCCCATCAGTAGTCACAATATGTTTAAGTTTGTTGTTGATTTACTTTATAATTTAATTAGAATTTTAATGAAATAATCACAACTTCACATACTTTACATAGTAATTTAGAAGGTTATATTTACTTTGAGGATATTTAAAGTCCTTGGAGAAGAACAGAAAAAGAATATAAATAAACAAAACCATCAGGGACATTTATTAAGATTATTCAGAAGGAAAATTCTTGAGAAACTTCACTTGGGCAATTTTATGTGTTCTTAAATATTCTCAATAAATCCATCTAGCCATTTATTGCCACAGCTGAAAAGAAACAAAGACTTGCCAGAATTTTGCCATTTGTCTGCCATTTCACAATTATCAAAAACACTGAAAATGTTTGTCTTTCACCTCATCTTGTCTAATCACTTTTTTGTTCAATGATTAACTAATATTGTGCTTGATATCTTCATTTTAATATTGTTATGAGTTAGGAAATGTAAGTTATTATGTATAAGGTGCTGAAGGTTGACATAAGAATATATCATTTTAAAAATTAAAAGTAAAATGTACTTACATTTTATCTATAATGAGCTGCAATAACAAGAAGTTAGGCATTTCTTTTGCTATAACCTTGACTCTTCATTTGGCCTTCAGGCGCCTACTGGGTAAATCAAAACAATATATATAATCCTGATATTATGGCCTCTACTTGGCTTCTGTTTCTTTTGCTTCTCCATTATTTTAAATTCCAGAAACTATGGGCAAATAGATAAATAAGATATCACAAAAACCAACACAATCTCTCAGGCAAAAGAAACATTTTTCTTTTTTAACGAAGAATTAGGATGTGCCTTACTAGTGCTCCATCAGACACAGTTTCACCAAGACTGATGAAATATGCATTGTTCTTTTTTTCCCAACTTTTTATTCAGCATGAGCAAACTCAGTGTTCCAAGCAATTAAGAGACTAGGCTCTAACACTATCACAGTATCATCTGCTGACTTATTACTCTTCACTGCAGGATTTAGGTTTGACAGCCTGGTCAAGAAGAAACATCTAACTCTATCAACCTCTGTGCCCTCCACTCAAGGAGACTTTTTAAGCACTGTCCTTGGGCTTGCTCAAGGCTAGAACTCTACCACTTGAGCCAGAGCACCACTTCTGGCTTTTTTTCTATGTATGTGGTATCAAGGGATCGAATCCAGCAAGCACTCCCGGTCCCAACTATTAATTTTCTACACTGAATAACAGGAAAATTCATGAATGACCTCAAGAAACCAACATTAAGGGGAAGAGTATCTTCTTTATAAAGGGAGCTTCTCTGGAGAGGTCAGACTAATTTAAAAATACTTTCATTCTCTCAGAAGTCTGCAAAGATGGGGTGATATTTGTTTCTTTATTCCAAAATTCTTACTATGTAATATCCCCAAATAAATATAAGGTAATCGAATGAATGAGTTTTTCACATTTAATTGTGGAAACTATATTGGTTACCATTTTTATTCTTTGAAATAGAGAGCCCATTTCAGTAAATTATTAGAATAACCTTGAATTAAATATTTTTCCTACTTGAGGAAAAAATCTCATTATTTTTCAAGAATGAATGATAGGATGCATATTGAAGAAATTAATTTCTGAATTAAATTTTTTCTCAAAGTATTTGATACATGCTTTTGAAAATACAGTTTCTCCATAATCATAATTTGGCTTACTATCCCATAGTCTTAAGTAAAAAATTCTGCTATAATATAGCAGTATCTTATTTTTTTCCTGTAGCTTTGTTCCTTATAGCTTCTTTGTTCCTGGTTGTAGAGCATTTAAGGCGGTTGTTTCTATGGGCTCCAAGCCTTTTACAATATTTGTGTGTAATTGCAAATTATATCATTTTTTCTTTAACAATTTAAATATGAATAAACACTGGAATAGCCCTTTATTTCATGTATGAAAACACTGAGGTTATGTCATATATTTGAAACAATATGACCAAGATCCACAATTACAAATGTGACATAGTAATAATAATGATGATGATGATGAACATTCCTTATCATAGTTTAGTCAAAGCATAGATTCAGACTTCTCTATCAGACTTCTCTTAATATATCTAGCTATTGTGTCCTTCACACTGGATCACCATGGACAGTAGGAGTATTGTGTACTAATCTTGTAGGAGTGCCAGGTTCTGTTTTTGCTCCTAGTGTGCTTGATCTATTTATGTCAACATATACACATGTGAAACTACTCATTATGTAATACCTATTTCATATTTGATAACAGTTCACTTAATTTTATATTATGCAAAAGTTAATATTTATCACATAATACCTCCTTACTGTACAATATAATGGTTATTTATATTCAACATGAGGTTGATGGTTCTCTTAATAGCATTTGAGGCTAAATGATGAAAAGCTCAGGCTGAGTGAGCACAAAGACTGTAAGAAATGCCCTTCACCACATAAGTTGAAAAATTGGATTTAAAATAGTTTAATTCTATGTTTTTACTAGACATTTCATTTCGTGTTGTGTCTAGGCATTTTAATATGTAATTCCTAAACTGACATCCTGAGTCCCAATGGAAGAACACCCTATAATATTTGATCTCAGCAGTAGGGGATTCCCTAAAACTAGAAATAACTAAGTTAAACACTTTCTGCTTTTCTCCTTTGTATATTTAATTTGACATGTTCCTTATAAAGTCAGTATTTTGTTATGTCTAAGCTGCCTGAGATTATCTTTGTTCTGTTTTCATGTGATAGACTGTGAATAACAACAGATAAGTAAATATGTAAATAAAAAGTTTTCTAGCTGCATACAACACAAACCTGTCTCTTATAAGAGAACTCTTGGTGTAAAGATACAACAAAATCTCCTGGAATTTCCTAAGCTCAGGTATACTGTGTGAAGGTACCTAAGCATACTCAGGACTTGTCAAAAGATAAAAGCCTTGCTTTCAAATTGTATCTGCCTATACAGCACTTTTCTTTTTTTATTGTTAGGGTAATGGATAGTGGGGTTACAGTTACATTCACCAGATAGTAGGTGCATTACTTCTCCCATATTGATAACCCTTCTCATGTTTTTGTCTCCATTTCTCTTCCCAGTCCTCCCAATCATCTTGTTTTCCCCCCTTCCCTTTCTTATTTCAAATAAACAAATAAATGTATATACAATATACCAGATAATAAAGTCAGATACAGTAATAATATGAGATTAAGCAAAGGGCAAAAAAAGAAGAGAAATAATATAGTACATTAAGAACAACAATCATACAAGATAAAGCTCTTGTTTCCATATCCTAGAGTTCCTTTCATTTAGTCTCATCCTATATGACCTTATGTGCCTAGGTTTTGAGCACCTTTCTTTACAGTACAGTAAATCAACCAGTCAATGAGAGATGTGAGGCTCTTCAAACACGTAGCCCCTCATGCTCAACAAAGACTGTCTCTACTTTATATTCTCGAGTTCCAGTGGAAACTGTAACAAGAGAGCGATGTTGTTAACCTCACTGAAAACAAAATAACAAAAGGCAGATCTCTTGTGTAGGATTCTCAAAACCACAGCATCTAGACATGTTTCTGTTACTGGCAATATTTAGCTAATGAATATGGAGTTTGTGTATGGGAGTTCCTGATTCCAGGTAGCAACATAGAAAATTCTGTCCATTGTTATGTTTGTCCTAATACTGTACACAAAAATAATTAATTAGTTGATTTTGCACATTTTCAACATTATTGTGGAATTGTATATGAATGAAATCAGCAATAACCTGACTCTTCTGCCCAGTTTTAAATATGAAATAACTATGAATATTCTATATTCAACCTTGCAGTTGTATATTATTTAAAGAATATAGTTCTACAAGGAGTATAGACATTTCACTAAGGAAAATGGAATTATTATTATTATTATTATTATTATTATTATTATTATTATGCCAGTCCTAAGGCTTGTACTCAGGACTTGAGCGCTGGCTATGGCTTTCTCAAGGCTAGAACTCTACCCTTGAGTCATAGCAACATTTCCAGCTTTTATTCTATGTATGTGGTACAGAGAAATCGAACTCAGGTCTTTGTGCATGCTACACAAGCACTCTACCTAACTCCTGGCCTCAGAATTATTTTTTTTAATTTGTGTTTGTGCTGAATGAGTCTTAAGTTAGTCTTTAAACACTGTCACGGTCACATGAACATTACAAGTATAATATGATGGTTTGGAAAACACTTGTCTAGCAAGCACTTGTCTAGCAAGCATGAGGCCCTGAGTTCAAAACCTACTGTTAGAAAAATAACAGCCAGTGCATGTATAATGACATGATGGTTTTGAGATTGGGAGGAAGAAGTAGGGCAAACTACAATTGATACAAAATAATGAAACATATTAAGTCAACCTCAGGCAAAACTCTCTACAAAGCTTCACATCATTTAAAATCTGTCATGGTTCAAAGTTAGCCCAAGCAGGAAAGATGGTAAGACTTTTATCTGAGTTTGTGGCTCAAATAGTAGGGCATTAGCCTTGAGAAAAACAAACAAACAAACAAACAACCAAACAAAAAAAACCTCAGAGACAGGGCCTAGACCCTGAATTCAAGCCCTAGAACCAAGATACAAGAAAACAAAACAATAACAAAACTCTCATTAAATGCTTAGGAACAAAACAAAAAAATTATTCTCATGAACAGAATATTATTAAATATGTGGGAGATTATTCACTACCTACTTCTACTTTTATTTGGAGAGTTTTTTCTTTCCTTTTCTGTAGCTGTTTGCAGCCTCCTCTTCTGTTCCTATTTCACACTATAAATCATATTCAACTAGTAAATGTACCCTATGGTGTTTACCTCCCGCTCGCTCAATACTAATGTCTTCCTTCCTTGTATTCTTTCACATAGTCCATTGCTCATGCACCTCCCAGAGCAAGAAAAGTAATGTTGCATCCCAGTATGTGAAATCACACCAAGTGGCACTTCTAGTTCAAATAAACAAAACAACCACCACTTCAACTGGGATTTGCGAAGGCCTCCATTATGGTCTCTCAGCTTAGATACTTCTCTCTTTCTGAGATAGGCCAAATCAATATAGAGCACATTGCATGTGTACCATCTTACTCTTTTTAACATAGTTGTAAAGGTAGTTGATGAGGTATTTGATGTTATCTCCATGCTATGGCTGATTAACACACTGGGGAAGAAATGTGCAAAAAGAACAGTCAGGACTGTTTCCATGGTTGCCAACTCATTGTGTAGAAGGAAAATAAGGAAGACTCCAAAGGTCTCTTCATCCTGGAGCTTAGCATTATTGAGTGCTAGAATAGTAGAAGGGGTTATTCACTGGGCAAGGTAATCCACATAGACTTTCATAACCTTATTAAAGTAGGTTGCAAAGAAGTTTTCCTGGTGAAATATGACAATGCTAATGCAATGCTATTGTACAGTCAAATCAAATAGAGAATTTAGTAGGGGAATAAAACTAACTACACTCTTATGCTTAAAGCTAGTTATATTTTCCACACCCTGGGAAATACAATTATTCTTTCACTACACATGTGAAACTGTTTCAAAGAAATCACAGCACCCTCTCAAAACAATACCATAGCCTTTTACTCTCCAAACTCAAAGCTAGTGTTATATCTTCCATATTACAAATGGGCATAATGGGATTGGGTCTCTTTAATATTCTAAGGTATAATAGTAAAAGATATGTAGTTCTGTATTTATGCTAATGATTCTATTCACAACATAACCTAGATCTCTTTGATGTGGACCTAAGTTTGAATTTTAAAGTGATATATTTACTTTGAACGATGATTAGTCTGTGGCTGTGTTATAAATACTACAAGGTTTATAAGTGATTGCTTACTTATTTTTTTGAATGACCTCAAGAGGACTGAGAATAAAATTTGGAACCTAGCTCATGTCTGGAGTAAATTAACACACTATTTTTACTTCCATTTGTTGTAATTTTTCAATCATATGTTTTTTAAATTTTCTATTGCTTTCATTTCCACAAATTAGATTATGAGCTCAATGCATCTCGATCAAAATCTCTTTCCCATTCCAACTCCTCAAGGTATATTACCAATTTTAAAAATGTAGATTGATTATAATAACTTCACTAGGTTTATATTCTTGCCTCAATTTGTGAATCCCGCCTCTTGCCCTTCTCCAGCAAAATATATGCCAGTTTCTGAGCATTCACTTTGTTAATTATATTTTAATTGTTTTGTATGTAGTATGTTTGCATTCATAGAAATAAAATTACTAATAATTACAATTGTATGTTTTTCAAAAACAAGCTCCATGCTTTGTATTTTTTTATAATAAACATCACAGATATGTGGTTTTTCTGAGAAAATGGCTTCCTCTCCAGATCTTTGATTTCTTTTCCACACCTCTTTTGAAAGTGTCTAATATGTTCCACTATAGAGTGATCTTCTAGGGACAACTAAAAATCCATTCTGTCTTGTTATATCTTTGTCAGGAGAATGAATTCTGCTCTGTCTCAATCTGACCTCTCAAATATTATGCGTTGACAGACTCTCTCCTTCACCTGTCAGACACTCCTTGAAATAAGGAGAGGAAAAACACCTAGTAAATCACCCAGGATGCATCTATATTACAGAAGACAAATAAAATGCTGATGAAAACAAAGTCATTTTGCTTCCTTTCCTGGGAAATTTAGGGAGGAGAGATTTATAAAAGCATGCTTACTTTGTTGACGAAATGGATATATCATACAGGTTGTGTTTAAATGCTAATCCTGAGCCAAAGAATCCCAGTTATCTTCTAGTTGTTTCATTTTGTTGCTTAACATATCATGCATAATGGCTCATTCAGACAAAGGGTCAGAATGACGAGTATCCTTTATGATAGTTATAACCCTGTGGGATTCTGGGGACAAACAGAACCAGTTTCAGAACAGAGAATTTGGAATTTTTTTAAATGTTCATATAAATTTACTCTCATGGAGCACAGAAATAAGACTCTTATATGTGCAAACATGGAATATATTGTCAATAGGACTTATGTTACACATGCATGCACACACATATATATATATATATTATAGTAATAGCTACATGACAAATACAATATATATTATATATCTTTAGTATAAAAGGACTCAGAGTTTCACATTTTTCTGGCATCATGTAACTATATATAAAGTTATATAAAGTCATATCTATTATAATATTCTGATGATTTGTTTGAATACATGTTTAAATTTGAAAATCAGTGTTCATGTTTTAGAGTATTAACCACAAAAATGAAATACATGTTTAAATAAAACACATATCTTGATACTGGAGTATGAATCCAATTTGGAAGATTTCAAATATAATGATAGTTTAAAATGACTAACAGCATCCCTACATACTAAGCCACTGGAATAAAAATCAGGGGGCATTCTTTTAAATAGGAGCAAAATTAGTCAAACCAAGTAAGTAATCCATTTTTGAATCTCTTGCCAGCTGCTCTTGTGAAGAAAACCTATTCTTAAATTTTCTACTCATTCTGTAAGTAATAGGTACAATGCAGACTTGCTTGGACAATTAATGTTGTACATACAATATGATCAATGCTAAATATATTGAATGACACTATATTATTTATAAATGTAAATTATGTAATATATTTTGTGTACTTGCTATAATGAAAGTTCATATAGGATTCTAACAGTGTGTTGAAATACATTGTGAAGTATCTTACCAAATAACTAAATCTTAATACCTTTTATTCTGATTTGCATGACTCATACTCTCTTTTAAAATTGGGTAGGCAATGCCTTGTTTCCTAACCTAACTATGAAATACTCTTTCAGTTTTCTCATTCCTCCAACATTCTATCCATATTGAACACATTTATTAATATTTAAGCAACATATACATTCATTATAGAAATTGATCCTCTTACTTGGCCTTTTTCTTTTGTTCTAATAATGCTAAGCAATTTGAATAATTTGGGCATATCTAGTTTAGATAAAATGTATTGGTTTGTTGAGTTATAAGTAAATATTGCCTGAACAATTAAGTTTAATTTTCAAAGTTTTCTGTAGTTTCAATGGACTGAGGATGAGCAAACCTAAATTTTAATCTTGTCGCTTTCCTTTTACAGATTTGTGATAGAGGTTTATCTCACATCTGCGTTTCCAACTGATAAAATATTCTTCATCATCATCTGCAGTAGGCACAGGCTACTTTCAAATAAAACATTGTAATTAAATTTTCTGCATTGTTATAGCTATACACACGTAAATTAAATTCCAGTCAATATAACTCCTCTATTTGGGAGAGGTAATATAAGCACAACAGAAAACTGAATTAGAGAAAAAATTAAAACAACATTTAATTCTTAGAATCAATGATTCTAGATGTCCTTTTTCATTCTGAATTTCTTCATTCCTACTGAGCTTAATTTATCTGGTCAGTCTATTAAAGTAATTGAAAAACAATGTGTATATTCTGTATAACAAATTGTACATACCCAAAACATTTAAAATTTCAGTTCCACACTGGCAGTTTATACTTATTATTTTGTGTCATGTTTAATTCATTATATTAAGAATTGTATATACATTATCCTAGATTCCTAGGACAACAATGCTATAATATCCTAGATTACCTTGACAACAATGCTATAAGTTAATATTGCATTGCTCCCAATTACAGAAAAACACACAAAAATCAAGAGCAACTTGAGCTTAGGGAATCTACATCCAGTTTTGCTCCATTCACATAAGAAATGCATATCATGCTCTACTTCACATTCTTGGGCATAATACCATTCAATCTTGGGGATTAGACCACACAAGGATCATATCTGCTGATGCCTGGGATAGGCAAGGAAATGGTATGAACTTGTATGATAGCTTTGGTAATCTTTGAACAATGGGAGACAGTACAGTATATTCAATGGGAAGAGTGGTCATAGCACCCAGAGTTATCTCATTTGAGGCCAGATTTGCCAAATGTTTAGACAAGGAACACAGACTTGCCCATAGACAAGATAGCATACTAGCTGAGTTATAGAAGTGTCTATCTTTAAATAATAAACTCTCTTTAAAAATAAATTTGGTGGGCCATGAGGGCTTGAACTCAGGGTACTGTCCCTGAGCTCTTTTGCTCAAGGCTGGCACTCTATCACTTAGAATCACAGCGCCACTTCTGAGTTTTGGGTGATGAATTGGAAATAAGAGTCTCACAGGACTTTTCTACCTGGGCTGACTTTGAACCTTTATCTTACATCTCAGCCTCCTCAGTGGCTAGGATTATAGATATGGGTTACCAGCACAGAACTACATTATTAACTCTTAAACATTTCTAGCAACAATTTAATCTGCTTTTATTCTTTGATAAATAGTATATGTAGAAACATTTAGTTATTAACCCACTTCCACTGTGTGGAGAGTTGATTTCTGAGAAGTCTACTAAGAACAAAGATATGTGAATTTTAAGTAAAAATATAAGTTCCTATAAATATTTATTTTAGACTAACAATATGCAGATTCTTTTGTACATGATCTATCTGGATCTTAATGCAACCATTCATGTTCATTGGCTTATGTCAGTATAAAGTTTAAATGAAATGATGTAAAGAGGTAAGTCATTCATATCTAAAGTCCCTTCCACTTGACAATGTACCCCAGAATAAGTTCTCGCTCCAAACCCCTATTGTGCAAAATGCATAATTTCTCTACTCAAAATTCAACTTTTAAATATCTGCTTAAAAATAATAATTGCTGGTGCTGGCTGTTTGGCCTAGTGGTAAAGTGCTTACTTGGCTTGCACGAAGACCACGGTTTGATTCCTGGGTACCACATGCATAGAAAAAAAGCTGGAAGTGGTGCTGTGGCTCAAGTAGTAGAGCTCTAGCCTTGAGAATGCCCTAGGACAGTGCTCAGGCCCTGAGCTCAAGCCAAGGACTGGCCAAAATATTAATTTCTGTGTTCAAGAGTAGACATTTAAAATTGGCCTTGCCTGAGACATTGGCAATTTAATAGAAAACTGGTTTGAAGATGATCAGAATAGAATTCATTGTCATGCTATTTCCTCATCGAAGTTCACAAACACACCAAACAACAGTCACTCATTTCTTCTTAACATTTATCGTCATCTTTCTAGCCCTTGACTCATGTCATCTCTGTTACTGACATTGTCCTACTGTTTTAGACAGAAATTGTCTATTTAATACCTATGTGTTACTCAGTCATCTCCACTGAATATAAGATCTTTGAAATGAATGATGGAGGAAGTATGAAGGTTATCTATAGACAGGCCATAATTTCATAACAAAAATATTTTTACAAAAATAATCAGCCAAAAAAGGGAGAAGGACAAAAGACATCCCCACCCTAGAACTTTTTTCCTTGTCATAGTACTATACAAAATTTATAACTGCAATCATAGATGAAAATGCTACTGAGAAAACTAGAATTGTGCCCCTATATAGAGGGTACTATCTTACTATTAAAATTTAGCACATAAATCAGTGTTCAATTACTTTACTGCAAACAGTACTTAGTGCATAAAAGATTTCTAAAGCCTTGTTTAATGTTCTTTGGCAAATTCTGATGAAGTTAATAATTTCAGAAGCACAATATTTTCTTATGGAACAGTTGACTGCTCAAATATTGCACAATGGTACATCAAATCTCTCACTTAGTGTTTATGGCAATTGTATTCAAAACAAACATTCATATCAAATCTTCGAGCACAGCTGGGAGACTTAAGTATAACTTGCAAGAGTCTTTAAGTTGTACATTCTCCGCAATTCTCTACTAAAAACTGCCCTTATTGTTTAATTCACATAATTGTTCCTCCCATTATAAATTTATCAACCAGATTATTATGCACATGCTTGGCATGCATAATTATAATGAATTTGCAAAAAGCTTAGTTGACTGTTCCTATTAATTATGATCTTAAGGCTTTAAATAAATCAGTGAAAGAATGGGTGAATTTAAGTGGAATCTAGTGGCATATAAGAAACTAGACCAATAAAGTTCATCACTCCAATGATAGTGTCAGTGTGAAAACTTTTTCTCAAACATCAGCCCTGAATGTAATAATTCAGCTCAGGAGGCTAATACTGCATAATCTTACCCTCCTTCCTTCTTCTTGTAGACCTAGAAATAAATCAATCACCTGATCACAAAAAGGAATACAAAAGTAAATTACAGCAGTAAATACCACAATCAGCAGTGTGAATTATGATTCCCAAGGAACTTAATTAGGTTTTTCAATTAAAGCAAAATGAATTCTCTTTTCCAATTAAACAACCTCATCATTTCACCCACCACTCCTGAAAAAACAACTACAGAAACATATACCAAGTTATTAAAAGTCCGTGGTGCCTCCATATACAAGATAGCTAGAAGAAACTTGAATGTAATACACATGTTTATACTCTCTCTTTGCAACTTGTCCTCTTTCCACTGTAAAACACTTAACTAAAGTAACTGTGGTGGAGAAAAATTAAAACCAATATAGCTTAAAGAAGCTGCAAGGAACCATCTTTGATATTTTATTGACGATCCTATTGAGAGTGAGTACTCTTTGACCATAAAAAAACAATTTTCAAAAAATGTTGTAATGCTTTCTTTAGGGATAGTAAGCAACAGAGTTATTCTGAACAAGTCTCTTTCTGAGTAGAAACCTCAGGAGGAGAATGTTGCAGTATAGCCCCAAGCCATGCCTAAATAGTATTTTTAGTACTTTGAATTGAAGCATCTCCTATTAAACAAAAATGGTTCCCTGCACTGGAAGGCAAATATAAATGGCACACACTCTAAGTTCTTCTGAGAGCTCCAGGTGTCCTCAGATGAACAGTTTTCAGGATGTATATGGTCATAACTGGTTCAGAAACTTGAGCATTCTTTCCAGCATGATGAACCAATATTATTTCTAACAAGATTCTTATTCATCCTTACTTTTATCCATTGCCTTTGAAAAATTATTAATAATATTCCCTGGCAATATCAAAAGTAGGTTTATTTACATAATAACTTATTCAATAGCTCTATAGGAATCTTAAATTAATTTCCAATGCAAACAAAATCAAACAAACCCACTTTCATCTTCTCTTGGTAAGGTCGACCATTTTACCTGTTTTCTTCATCAATGTAACATGGAAACCTTGAGCTTTCCTCATAATCTCATAGTAGGCTGGCAATTCAGTGTTACTACTTATTATTCCCAGAGAGTATTGTGCCTGTGTATGCCTACTATGTGCACATTGCTTTGGTACCATGGTTCCATGGTGACACTGAAAAACCTTAAGTGATCATCACCTAAGACAGTGATGATCTATGTGGCATTCATACCTGCAAAGTAATCTCTATGGGAATCACAATAGAAGCTTCCGATTGGCAGAACCAAAATATTTGAAATCTGTAAACCATACTTCCATGCCACCTCAGTTATACAAGATTTCAATATTCTTTATAGTCTAACAATAGTGTTAAGAATCTTTTTCTCAGTTATCAAGCAGGGCTTAAATTCTGCACTGGAAATAAAATAGAACAGTTTTAGTCATAAACTGAAAATATAGCCTGAATAAAAATGAAGCCATAAATATTAAGCTGACTAAATAATTTTCATATATTTGATGCTTAGGAAAAGAAAGAACCCTGGGGATTTATGTCAGTAGGCCTGCGTCCCTCTTCACTTTTCTTTTTCTCAAATTGCCATTTTCCAAATACTTCAAATATTCCAAATATTCTATTAATTGTCATCTCCTGGGTCTTTCTGTCACTTTTTCTATAGTATTTCTCTAAATGATGATAGCCTTGAATTTGTTATATTTCTTCATTTAAAAACTTGGTAGGTGAACAATGTAATTTTTATAAATGATGTCCTCACTTAGAGGAAAACAAAGAGACTTGTAGTTTCACATCAGGGGATTAAACTATCACTAAGAGATGGTGGCAAGGCAACCAGTCCATTTTTCTGTCAGGACACTGTTCTTTCATATCTATTTCTTACTTTGAGGTTCACTGTCTCATTGTTATCATCCTCAATCTATTCTCCACAAAGCAATCAAGGTTTAGTGCCGGGGCCAGCTGGCAGCAAACCAGGGTTCGCAGATTGGGGTTCCTGAAATAGGGGGCAAGGACTAGGAAGAAATAGAAGAGAGACAGACACACCGGGTCCGGGATGTCTGCAGTCCAGCAAAAGACTGCCGAGGACTGCCCCCTTTATTTTCCACTCCAGCCTCTTCCCTCCTTGAGACCCAGGGAACTTCCAGGTGTTACATTCATATGGTAAATCTCAAGTCATTTAAACAGAATAAGGCCAGAAAACAATAAGACAATAAAGCCATCGTCTGATGCAAATCAAGGTACAGTTTGATTCCACTCTGGCTCCCAACAGTTTAGTTTAGAATATTATTATATAACATTACAGCATACTCTTCTAACACATCTTGAGATGGGTCTCAAATATTTTACATCCTCTAAAGGTTTCAGTTGATCTACTATCTGTCAACCAATGGGTTTTACTTCATCATTCACCTTCATATCACCTTGTTCTTTCTTTATTCAAGTTCTTCTTTGTCCCTAAATTGTCACCTTTTTTGGTGCAAGGCTTGGGGCTCAAATTCAGAGCCTGGATGCATTTTTTTTGCTAAGAATTTTTGAACTGCAGCTTCACTTCTGGCTGTCCTACTGCTTAACTGGAGATAAGATTCTCGTAGAATTTCAGTCCCAGATCCATGATCCTCAGATTTCAGCCTCTTGAGTAGATTAGATTACAGGCATGAGCCATTGGCACATGGCAAAGTAGTCACTATATTGGAACCACTCACCCTAAATGTTTTCTACTGCTTTCTCTGTTATATCTTAGATTCTGCCACAGAGAACACCTGAGCATGAATCAAAACCAGGAATTGCTGATGCATTTTCTTAGAATTCTCTTCAATGAATTATCTCCAATAAGTAATTTTTATTATTATTACTCTTTTACTGTTAGTTCCATTCATTAAATTAATGGTCTCTCATTTACAGAATCTTAAACTTGCTGAACACAGATATTCTAAACAGTGTCTGTTAGCACCCTTTTGCCTTGAAATTAGATGATCAATACATATTTTTGAATAAATGAATAAATTAATGGATAGCTTTTTTTAAATCCTGCAGTTCTACTGTCAAAAAATATAACACCTCATATTTCATTATTGAGCAGAGTGGATTTTACTTTGGGGCAAAGATAATTTATGAGGAATTTTCAAATAATTAAAGTCAATCTATTGACATTGCATATATGCATGTGAATATATATGTTATATATATATTAGGAAAAATCAGCATGTACAGGAAGTCATAGGTAAAAGTAAAAGCAAAATTATTACCAGCATTTTGATGAAGAAAATATTTATATGAATTCTACCCCTCATAAAATAAATCCAAAGTTATAACATATGTCCAACAAAATAAATACACAATTCAAATAAATTTCATATTAGTCTATATGAAAGTGTCCTGAAAACGGATCAATTTTGTTATATTTCTAGCTTTCCAAAAGCTGTTCCACAGTGAATTTCAATTTTTTATTACAATAAGTTCCAAATGGAATATTTCTGCATGAGAAAGTGACTAAATGATCCAACAACCAATACAGTCTCTCCAGGATAGCTTCCATAAAGATCATATGTATATATATATATATATGTATACATATATATGTAAATCCTCAAACACACATTACTGTGAGTTTAAGAAATAGTTGGATTTTTAAAAAATTATGTTTAATGTCTGATAGAGTATATTTTAGGTGATTTAAAATAAAAATGAGATGGGCATGTGTAAAAATAATTTTTTAAACTCTGTTATTCAATTTAAGATTAAAAGACACATGTGTAGAATGTAAGATTGAAATACTTCTTTCTCCAAGTATATAACTAATAAAAACTATGAAGAAGATGAATAGCCTACAGTTATCTATGTTCATAAGTATGGAAAAATAAGTACTCAGCTTTTCCTCTTACTAGATGATATATGAGCACATAAATACACACGAGAAAGCACATGTACATATGTGTGTGGTCAGCACATACACACACACACACACACACACACACACACACACACACACACAGAGGCCAAGAAGTTAATGTAGAAAACTGTTTTGAAGTTATTCCCTGCTAAAATATTATGAGAATTTTGATATTCATTTTTCAAGATGTTCTAGGATTTGATAAGCAACAAGTTCATCTGCTCAGCTTAATACAAATTTGGAAACTTAATAGAAAGAATTGATTTAAATAAAATATCTATAGATTACTTTCTCTAATTGGAGATTAAATACATTTTCCACCATCTAAAAAGAAGGAAATAACACCATATCATAGTTTCTCACCTTTCATCTTAAGTTTTATATGCCTAAATTAAGATACAATAATATACCCAGATTAAGTAAGAGAGGATTCTTTTTTTTGTCCTCTCTCTCATTCAGAGTTAGTCACAGTTTTCTTCTGAACTCAGACCAGGAGTTACTTTATTATTTCTTCTCTGTGTCAGATCTTTGAATGCAGACTGTAACTATATAAATTTCTCAACTGGGTCTCTTGTTCACAGATGTTAGAAGATAGATTTTCACAGACTCCGAATTCCTATGATCCATGACATCGATTTGTACCTTTGTATGCCTGTATCTTTCAATATCTGTATCTCTGTATATGTATATATATATATTACATATATAGAGAGAGAGAACATAAACAGTTTATTAACATATACAAGTGAAGATGGAAAATAATGCAAAACAGGCAATTAATTTAATTGTGTGATAATTCCAGAAAAGATGAGTGATCAAATAAGAGTGCAAAATTAAAAACAAAAACAAAAACAGAAAAACGGGTCAATTAGACTCTCTTACAGGAACTGGTTTGCAATTACAGTTAGAAATCTTTGGATAGATGATGCCCTGAGATCATGCTAAATGAGAGAAGGAACAATGTTGAGTCAATCTTTTCACTCCCACCCCCTGTTGAGTATGCTTTGGCACATTAGCATCCTGATTAACCTAACCTGTAAGAGTCCCACTCTTCTCTGAAGATGTTGGAGAAAAAGTTCATCTAAAGAGGAGGAAGCTTCATGGGTTAGCTAGGAACCATCCAGCTGCTCATAGCTGTTTTTATTTCTTCCTACAGGTGAATTTAATTAGACCAACAACATATGTGGTAGGTCATATAGATAACATTGGTAAAAATACTTGCTACACAATCTACTCTATAAAGTTTTTCTTAGAGAAACTAAACATCTCCCTAATATGAAACATTTGAATATTAATTTGAAAGAAAGTTGGTATTCAACAAAACTGTCAAAACACAAGGATAATGATGCAATAAACAAATGCTTGGAAAATAAACTTGTGTAGTCAGAATGTAAATGAATGGTTTAATTATTTAGTACAGTTTACAAAATAAGTGAATGTCAGCTGAATTAAAAAATTAATTATTAAAAAACATTGAAAAAATGAGTAAAATTTTCAAGTATAAAAATGAATAAAAAGTTAGAAGCCCACAGGCATAGTATCAGGACAAGATAAAGTAACAGAAACTAACTTGGTCTCAGTCATCAAAAAAAAAAAAAAAGAACAGAGATAATGAGTTTTTACTCATCCATTAGAAAGAATAAGATTATTCCATTTTAGGGAAATGGATAAATCTAGAACAAAACAAGCAAAGTGAAGTAAACCAAGTTCAGAGAATCAAATTATGCATGTTTCTCTCATCTGTGGAAACGAATAAAAATATAACTGGTTATGGTAAACTATATAGGATTCTAGGCATTCACAGTCAGACTAAAGAAGGATAACCTTTAGGAGAAGAACATAAAAGTGTAAATTATTTGAACATTAAGATGCTCTTTATCTAAATGAACTTCACAAAAATGGAAAAGTGTTTTTTTTTTCTTGTTCTTATTGGCAGTCACGGCAGTGGTGGTGGTTCCATTTACTTTGGGTTTATTTTATTTTGGGAAACTAAAGAGAAGGTGCATTAAGGGAGGCAGGAGGAGTGAACACATGCAGTCCTGCTATGAAGTATATACCATATGACTAATAACCTATGTAAGTTGTGGGCGTGGATGGGAGGGATAAACTGGGAAAAAGCAAAGAATGGGGTGATATTGTTCATAACTGAAATGTACTTATTACATGACTTATGAAATGTTGCTTCTCTGTAAAATACCTTAATAATTATAATAAATGTATTATGCATATTCATGTATTTATAATGCAACTATTGATAAGATGCCAGGCAAGAAGGAAGATATCCCTGAGGGATAGAGACAAATGAGGTGAATGGTCTGGTTGCACCAAATTGCTGCTTTGAAAGAATTTTCAGCCACAGCCCAAGACAATACACAGACAAATAAACTAAATCATGACCAACTTAGCAAATTGGGAAGTTTTTGAGTTCTGAACTTCTGAGAGCTGAACAGTATGAGAAACATCCAGGCAGAACTTTTAAGAAAATTACATGGGGCAGAGACTTTAGAAATTGACAGAATCCTCGGTTTTGTTTTTTTTAAAGGATGTTTCAGTCCAACACAAAATTAAAGGTAACATGTAGCTGACTGACATCATAGAAAATAATGATGGCTTATTAAAACTATATTACAAGGAACAGTTAAAGCAAAAACACTCCATTTTCAGAGGTAGTACAAAGTAAGATATTATCTGAATGTTGCTGTTATTCAACCAAGACTCTAAAACAAATTTGACAAACTAATATACTAAGGATGCAGGTAAGTAAATTGAACAACATATATGAATAAAAGATGATACAGTACTGGGAAAGAATTCTAAGAATAAAATAGGAATCTATGTACCTTGAAGATATGGATGGGACTGGGAAAAATAGAGCATTGAAAGAGGTGATGTGGAACAAATGTGTTGTACTTGGCATCTACCTTGCAGATTTGAAAACCATTTATTCAACTACTTATTATCCATAAAAATTAAGTATTTTACATATTAGAACAAAAGTCCAAATAAGAGAATATAGAAACTATTGTAATATTTAAAAAAGGAAACGCTAGTGATCAAGAATGCTGTTTTAGAAATAAAGAATGCCTCTGATAAAAGAAATAAAATCAATATTATACAACAAAGAGCATTATCAATGAAAACAATAAGATTTATAATACCCCAGCAATGTAAGTTGAAGCAGAAGATCATATGATTATTATAGGTCTGGAGTCATGGCTCAAGTGGTAGGATATCTACCTAGCAGGCAGGAGGCCCAGTGGTAATTCAGGTCAAGTTCCCAGATACATTACCATGACTTTGGTGTTAACTAGGTTCTCAAAGTTTTACATAATTGAATGGCCTTTTAGGACCTTACTTACCAGACCCACAGACATAGAAATATGTAGTTATTTTACAATCAATAAAACATGCAAACTTAGATCGTCGGTCAGTAGAAGCAGACTGCGCTAATCATTATGGAAGTTTACAATGGGTTCTATGAATATTGAAATAATATCTGGGGTTGTCAGAAAATAAAGTTCTCTTCTATAGTTTATTTTTATTTATATTCTCAGTGCTACCTAAGTAATGGAAATATGGTTACATTCATTATAAATATTTGATGTCAGTTTTCAAAGTTTACAAGGCTCAGATTTTATATGCTATACTCTCAAAACAAAAAGGCTATCTGCATAGTAATCAAGAAGATAAAAAAATGTATCCTGCCTATCTGATTTTTTTCTTCTGATATCATTTTAATATTCATAAATGCACAGGGTGAGCATCTCTTCAGTGCAGAGTTATAGTTATTTATTATATCTCTACAAATTATTAGAATTTCAAATTACTAATGGCAGACTGATGATTATTTGTTCATATATTCTCACATTTTACATTTTTTTTGTTGTTCAGTCATGGGGCCTAAACTCATGGCCTGGGTCCTGTCCCTTAGCTCTTTAGATCAAGGCTACCACCCCACCCCTTGTGCCACAGCACCACTTCCAGTTTTGTAATAGTTAATTGAGGATGAGTCTCATGGACTTTAGTGCCTGGGCTTGCTTTGTACCTCCATTCTCAGATCTCAACCTCTTGAGTAGCTAGGATTACAGACTTGAGCCACCACACCTAGTGACATTCTTAAAAATCTTTATGTATTTTAACCAGTCTGTTCATTTTAATACTCAACAATATGTAAAATACAATGCCTAATTTGCTACAACAAAGTAACTAGGTAAAACACGTTACCTCCTTTTAGTTTTGAGAATGATGCAGCAAAGTCTCACAGAAGTGAAATAGCTTCACTGGCACTTCCAGGTAGACTTAATTCATAATAAGCAAACTATAATCCTTGTGTCTTCTGAGAAGAATATCTTTGGATGCAAATTCATCATGGCAAACACTGTGAATCATTTTGCAAATGCTTTAGTATCTAACCCACAGGACAAACACTGAGTACATGAAAATTATTTTACAGATAAGGAACTAAAAATAATTTTACATGGAGTAACAACTGGCTAAGAAATAACAAAATGGGTCATTGAAAAAACAATAAGACAATAAGGTAATAATCTGTAAAAGCAATAACTGTTGAACTGAACTTCATTAAAATTAAAATTTGTCACTATATTAAAAAACAATCGAAAGAATGAAAATTAAAAGGTTCACATATAGGAAAGATGTTTGCAAGAAGCATATATAACATATACAAAATGGTCTTAAAACTCAAGTACAAGACAAACTATAATGTAATACTCTGCTGTGCACAGAGACACTTTCAGGGTGGATTAAAGAAGAAAACACTACAAAGATTTAAGAAGATATTATACTAAATTTTCTAATAGAAACCAGTGAATCACTGATACAGACATCAAGGAAAGCACTGATTTGGACATCAAATCAAGAATTTCTAAGTTTCTATTGATACTACAAAAGACTGAAATTATATATCAAATACTGTGCTACTGTATTTGCAGCACAGAGAAGCAATAAAGTATGCTTGCAGTCTTGTAATGGAATTTCACAAAGGTGAGGCTCATAAGTCTAATAGACATATTAAGATCTTGGATGACTAATAATCAGATGAAAACAATTCCAAATCATAATGTGATATGAAAAACTACTCTAACATAGCAACCAAAAATAATGTCTTAGTATAAAAATCTAAATGGGAAAGTAGGGAATTTACACAACTGCTTTAGAAAGAGGTAGGTGGGCGGGGATTTTTAGCCTAGTGGTAGAGTGCTTGCCTAGCATGCACGAAGACCTTGGTTCGATTCCTTGGTATCACATACATAGAAAAAAAGCCAGAAGTGGTAATAAGGCTGGAGTGCAGAGCGCTAGCCTTGAGAAAGTCCAAAGACAATGCTCAGACCCTGAGCTCAAGCCCAGGACTGGCAAAAAAAAATAGGCAGGCATTAAATAGCTAATGAACATATACTATATATCCACATTTACTCCACTTCTACATATGCACTTGCATTCCAAGTGCTATACATAAGACTCAGAGAGTTGTTTTTTTTCTCCTGAAGACTCTCACATTAGAGGGTAAAGATAGAAAAAATTACTCCTGAGCCCAAAGTCATCATTAATATGATGTGGTAAAAAAAATGCATCCCACGGAATGCTGCGCAACATTGCAAAGTGAAATTAAAACATAACCCAACACAATTTGCTCTTACACACCTACTCGTGAACCAAAGGAATAAAATGGCAAAACAAGAAGTTAATGTGAATTTTATAAAGCAATAAAATAATACTGTAATGGTATGATATCTATACCTGTATGGCAGAAAAAGATAAAAGACAGCATTACTTCCGGGAAAAGGGTTTGGATGGGAGGGAATTACAAAATGGAGCTGGAGACATGAGTCTTTTTTCTCAAAAGATCAATTGACATACTCCAAAGCTTTGTTGCTTTTTTTCAACATGTAGATAGACATGGATAGATATACATGTATAAACATGTATAAATAGGAGTACAGCATGTATAAACATGTGTAAGTAGGAATATAAGCATACTCCTATTTGTTAATTTCACACAATTAGCAGTGACTAAGGAAATAAAATTCACAGAATTTGGGTCTATTTTTCAAGGTCACAGTTGAAAATGTGTGATGAAATTAAAATGCAGTTTGACCTGTTTTTTTTCACAAAGTGTCATTAAAGAAATCTCATTTACTCATCTATATAGATGTTATCTCCACAACACAATTGTCATTTGGAATGCGTGTCAGAGTCATTTATAAGGAACTTAAACTTGCTTCAAATATCTCATTCATTTTTTCCACAGAGACTGAGAACATCTTTCACTTTAAGTACCTCCAGCTCTACTTCCTCATTTCTAACATATAAATGGGCATGTCATTTTTATCTGGGATAAATTATCAAGTACTTATTGCTTTTAAACTTGACCTTACTTTCCTTTTTCTTCTTTATAGACACAAATATATAGCAGGCAGAACTGAAGGTTAGTGGCTCATACATAGGATCCTAGCTACCTGAAAGCTTGAGATATGAAAGAGCTCAGTCTAGTCCAACCCAAGCAGACATGCAAGATCTTTTTTCAGCCAATAGCTGAGTATGGCGGTGTGCATCTATCTATCTCAATTAGTTGGAAGCTACAATCTGGAGAATCAAGGTTCTAGGCCAGCTTGGGCATGAAAAGTTTTCAAGGCTCCATCTCAATGAAAGAATTTGAACAGACATGAGAAAGGGTATCAATGCATATGAATTAATGCACCTTCTATCTGGCAAATATAATATAACCCTTCTATTAATTACAATAAAAATATATGAAAAAAAAGAATTTGAACAGATAAATATCCAATTGTCATTTGGGTACAACAGGAAACATAAAATAGGCAGATCACAATCAGGCACATTTCCTGGCAGGAAGCAACATCTATCTAAAAATAAATAACTACTACAAATAATGGCTGGAAGTATGGCTTACAGGTAGAGCTTCTGCCTAGCAAACATAAAGCACGAAGATATCCTGCCACACATGCAACAAAAGATGTCAATTCTTCTGTCCTACACCATCTTCTCTAGCACTTTTCATGTGTTAATTTAGCATTCATCTTTACCCATTTCCCTAGTACTTGGTGAACATCAAATTATACTACAAATACAGTAGAGCAATGTTTTATCATTAAATGGGCATAGAAATAATGAGAGGGGTACCTTTCAAATTGACTCTACATAGGTATTTACGATGATGTTTAAAACATGCTGAATAGGCCATGGAAGTTTGTTGTTATGATTGTCAGTGGGAACTGCAATCACCTCTCTATTTGTCATTTGCTCTTGCTACAAAGGATGGATTGACATGTACAAACTACTTAACTAAAGAGGATTTCTACAACCTGGAATCGATTTCCACTTGTGTCAAACCCAGAAGGAAAGACCATCATGTTCCCTTCAGACATCACAGAAGCGTGAAGATCTACAACCTAGTATCTAGGATTACTGAGGTAGTGCAGTTTGGGGAAGGTCAAAAAAATTTAAACTTCTATTCTAATCAGCATCCAATAGAGAATATTTCTTTTTTTTTCTTTTAGATTCTACCACTGAGAAAGGTGAGATATGAACTGGAGAAAAGTCCCAGTAATTTCCTGGAGGTACCTTATAAGTCCACCTCTCTTCAAGATTCTGGAAGTATGTTTAAGCAGTCCTTAAATTGCATTGGAAGTACCATGTCCTATATGTGATAGGACAGATTGGTAATAGAAGCACATTCTAAAAGACGTATATATTTTAGGATAGCTTCATTGATAATATCACAAATTCACTATCTTATAAACTCTTCAAACATAAACACTGAAATCAGGCTGACATTAGAGGAACATATTTATCCCTGGAAAAAAAAAGTTCTTAACATAATGTAGATACATGCTTTTAGGTATGTATTTGCCCACCATATATCATAGATTTAGAAAACAAACTTGTACAAAGAAATTCTTGAGAATAAGTTTTAAAGAAAAAAATGACAGTATAAGCTAAATGTTATAGAACAAGGAAAATATAGTTAAAACCTACAGAAAGCAAGAATGCTTACACATGGATTTATTACATGTGGATTTGACCAAGTATGGATGCTCAGATCCAACATGCCTCTACAGAGACAAAATTGAGCATCTGTGTTATGTCTTCTGTGTTGATTTCTTTGGGACAATTACTCACTATATCAAGAATCTATTTGAAATGAAGAGATTTGTCAAGTATTTCATTCAGGAAATTTTATGCTAGGAATATTTAAAGTTTTACAACATCATAACCAGTCCCACAAATCCAACTCCTAGAATTTAACAAGCTGAAGCTGCATCCAACATGGAAATATCAAGAACTGAGAATAGTTTAAATAATTTGGTAAAAGAATTAAAACACTGTTAGAAGAACTGTGAGAAATAGATACATAGACAAATAGGGCAGGAAACAGCATAGAAATGTTTGTACATGTAGGATCAAGAAACATTTGGTATAGTGCCAAGATATTTCAGTGGAGAAATTGTGCTTAATAAAATTTTACATGAATTTTTTATAAAAATGATTATTTTTTGCAAAACAACAAAAGGTAGAAACTAAAGCAAGACAAACAAAACAAAAACAACAAAAATAACACATATTGTGACCTTGAAGGATCTTGGATAAGGTAAAATAATCCTAATGAGAAATTATGAATTCAATTTTATTAAAAATGAAATTTTCTTTTAGAATATAATTTTTCAGAAAAAACACAGGACAACCACAAACAGGAAATTATATATAATATGTAACATGGAAGTATAATATAAAGCATCTCCACATGTAAGGAAATGGAAAGAATTGGAAAAAATCGTATTAAGTGAAGTAAGCCAGACTGAAAGGAACATAGGCTCAAAGGTCTCCCTAATTTGTCATAATTAGTACAAACCTTGGACTCTCTTAGCAGAGATCTACAATAGGGCAAAACCTAGATACATAAGTCCAAATAGGATTAGGCTAAATGAAAGGACTTCCAGGATATGGAAACAAGAGCCATATAATGTGTGATTGCTGTTCTAAATGTACTATGTTATCTCTTATCTTTTTTGTTGTCCCTTGGTTATCTCATATTGTTATAGTATCTTACCTTGTTATCTGATATATTGTATATATGCTTATTTGTTTATTTGAAATAGGATAGGGAAGGGGAGGAAAGATGAGGGGAGGGGTTAGGAGAGGGAAGTTGTGACAAAATCATGAGAATGGGTATCAATGTTATCAATGGATGTGATATCTTCTATCTGGTGAATATAATGTAACAATTCTATTAATTAAAATAAAAACGTGCATATATAATATAAAATATATGTATATATATGTATATAAAATAAGTAAAATCTCCCAAAACTCAGACCTCTTTAACTGCTACAGATAAGGAAATGTAGTTATTTTTTTTATAGACAATAGAGTACTATGTGGAAATAAAAAGAATGTACTCTATAATCATATAAAAGCATGGGTGACTATCAAAGAACTGCTTGACACATGGGTATATCCTGAAATTATATTTATTTATTGTTTTTATAAAATTTAGGAACAGGCATGTTGAAAACTGTTGAAGTGATTGGAATATAAAAATCCTAATGCATTTTATAATATATGTTATTCATCAACACAGATTATGTGATAAAATATCATTCTTCTGTTGTCATTTTTCTGCAATTTCTTAATAGATGGAACTTAAATTTTTCCCAAGAAGCATGAGAGATCATCATGTCAGCATTCAGTATTTTAAGTATAAATACATGTCTGGCCAGTGGTTAATTATGGAAATTATGCTTAGGATGATGGTAATCAATCAGTGTCTTTGGTTGTGTTTGTATTCTCAGCATGAGAGGAAAATTGCAAAGTGACCAAGTTTAATGAAGCCAGAAAAGTTTGTTACCTCTCTGCATGTGGTAACATAAATGGGCTATTTAATAATTACTATTTTATTTTTCATCATTAAGAATCACTAGATATTTGATATAGTCACACGGAAAAATTCTACTTTTAAGTTTTAGGGCAAGATTTCCACAAATGAAAAATAGATGCATTGAAGAAACCTATCAATGAGATTGCATTGGTTCTTTGTATAGAGAATAGATTATTGTCTGATATACAAAAGATTTTTGCAAGCTATGGTGAATAGACTGTTAAGGACTCAAGTAAAACCACTTACAATTCAACCAAAGAATCACTGAGATATCTTAAAAAATTGTAATGGAAAATATGTAGAAATTGCATGTGAAACATTTCATAGTTTAAACAATCGTCATTTGTGTATCTTCAGCAAGTAAATTCTCAAAAATTAAAATATGAAATCATAAGCTTCAACAGACTAATCTGTTGAAGTAATTCATCATCAATAAATGTGTAGGGCAAGCAGAAGGTTTCATTTTGCTTTGTTTTTGTCCTGAGTACATTATTTCTACTGTCTTCAAGAGGAAACGGATTACTAGGAACCTAACAGTTTGAGCCTTATTTTCAAGTTGAGTTTAGATTGACTAGATTCTTACGGTACACGCTCAAAAAATATCCAAGGTCCAAGATCACTTCTCTAATTGGACACTTGAAAAGAAAGATGGTCACCAAAGATGGGAAATTGCACTTCATCATGAAAACAGACTTTTCCAAATATCCCCAAAGAAGATGGATTCCTGTAGTAGGGAACTAGAAAGTAGTGTAATGCCATAGAATTTGATGAATTACCAAATCACCTTATACTCAACACTTGGAATTAGCCCAGGATATATAAAACCCATGAGGCTCTATGAGATTTGAAGTTTTCAGCAGGCCAGGGACAGTCATTGACATTTGTGTAAAGGTATCATAGTTCTCCTTCCCTTTCAGATAAAATGGTGTGTCTGGTCACTAATTACTCTGTCACTATGTGTAACAAATGCTCATCATGACTGTTAGACACTGATTATACTTCAATGTCATGTCAAGCAAAATTACAGTGCCAATGTAGTAAAACTAATTAGGCCATACTGACCTTAGCAGTGGGCAGTTCTCATCCATCTTAGCCTATGCTTGTTAGAATTTTGAAAAATGAAAACAAAGTACAAAAACATTTTTGTTTATTACTGGCCCTTTTTTAATCACCTACTGACTCCAACTGATGGAGCATTAATGAATCCACTACTAAAGAAAACATCCAAAATAGAAACAAGAAGAAAATCTTTTCAAATACACTTTTAATTATATCTGCCTCCATTTAAAGGATCATGCGGCATTTGAAATTGGTTTATTCGTGTAAGTGTTGTAATTTTGGTATAAATGCTCTTCATAAAAGCGCAATAGGAAATATGTCACAATAAAGTAACAGCACCTCAATTTAAAGCAATGTGAAATTACACTCTTTTTTTTTCCAGGGTTTGATCTTTCTCCTAAGATTGTTTTAAAAAAAGAATAGGTATTGCTTATTTATATATAGCAATGGATATTTCATTTCCCTGTGCTACAGCTTCTGAGAGACGTTTAGGTGGCAGATCTGTCACACAGAGGTGCAAGGTGAACCCTGCTGCTTTTTGTATACTAATGTGCTTTTTTATTGTTACATCATTTAGTTTTGTATCATCTTTGTTCTTGTGTCAGATTCTTGCCAGGTACTAACTGCTCATATCTGTAGTCCTAATTTCACAGAAGTCTGAGATCTGAGGTTCAAGGTTCAAAGCAGGGAAGTCCATGAAACTATTTTCTCCAATTAACCACCAAAAATTCAGATGTGAATCTATGGCTCAGGCGGTGGAATGCCAGCATTGAGCAAAAAGGCTTCAGTCCAAGCACTGAATTCAAACCTTATGACTGTCACGTGCGTGCACACACACACACACACACACACACACACACACATACTGGTATGAGCAGCTGACTTTCTTTAGTAATGTCATATCTCTGATTCACATTTTAGCAAATTATGATTACACATCCATAGTGTAGTCTTAACACATGACTTGAGTTTCATAAATTTGATGTTTTGTACAATAAGTTCCCCTGTGTATTTTTAGCTATGTTCAAAGTAGAAGTGCTGGGCTAAAATTGAATATTTAAATTGATCAATATTTTACTCTAATTATACAACAAATTATGAAACTTATTAATAAGTTAAATTTTCATAAATGGAATAATTCCATTTATGTTCCGTGCTGTACAGTGCACAGCTTCAGTGTACAACCAAGCAAAGTCAACTTCAGTGAAAAAAGATGAGAAGGATTTTCAGCTATACTAAGATAGTTTTCAATTTTTCAAAATTCTGGGAAAATAAAATTCCCTGTAAAATGTTTTTGAATTTGGAACTGAGTTTCAGAAGCTTCAACAATCCATACTAGATAAAAGTGATCCATTACAATCTTATGTTTCAAACTCAAGAAATTATTATACAACCTTTAGGTGACGTATTGCTCCTGGATCCTATTTCATTTACACTATTTCCATCTTTACTCATTCTATTGCACCCATGCTAGAATTTTGCTCTATTACTCAGTCTGACAAAGCCTGAGGACATTTTTTTGTTTCTATTCTCTGCTTGTTTGATTTTTTTCCCTCAATTTGACCATGACTCATTGTCATTGTTTTCTCAGAATTTCATGTCAGGAACAACAGTCCATGATGACTGCATCTAAAATTGCAGTTGTAATACTCGCTCACATCTATCATCCTCTTACTTCTTGTCAAGGAATTTACCCCTATTTAACATTTGAAATAGATATTTAAATTCCATTTTTAAAATCAGCCTTCGTACCCACTCCCTATCATCTCCAAGCCACATAACCACAAGCCCCAAAGAGGCTGGATTAATAAATTTTTTTAAATTTTCACTGCTGCCCCCTAGTGCCCAAGAGAAGAATGTTTGGCAGATAGAATGAAAAAATGGGAGGGAAAGAAAATGAAAACCTTAGAACTGGGTTCTGAAGTCCGATTAGTTAGGCTGCAGATCTTGGCTCTCTGCTTCCTATAACTTTTAACTCTTAAAAATTATAATATAATTTATTATACCATAATATTATCATGCCATAATAATATTAAGTGTAGTTCTGGTATGTACAACAAAAATTGTCATAATTTATATAAAGCATATATGTATATGTATTAGAATTGCAAGAAATTGAAATGCTGAGCCCTTAATAAACATTTCTATTAAGTATATTTTTAAATTTTAGCAGAACAATATTGAAGGAAATACAAAGTATTTCATGATTTTCATTTATGATACATAATCCAAATAGGGTGGCACTGATAAAATTATAGCCAAAGAGTTCTATTTTTGTTCTGTAAGAAAAACAACTCGGCTAGGAGTTTGGCCCAGTGGTAGAGTGCTTGCCTAACATGCACAAAGACCCTGGTTCGATTCCTTGGTACCACATACATAGAAAAAAAAGCTGGAAGTTGTGCGGTGGTTCATGGGGTGGAGCACTAGCCTTGAGGAAGTTCAAGGACAGTGCTCAGGCCCTGAGGTCACCACGACTGGCAAAAAAAAAGTCAACTGATCTTTCACAAAGAGAAAAAAAAAGACAGACTTTTCAACAAATGGTCCTGGCAAAACTAGACATCACATGATAAAAATAAGTAAATTTAATCGGGACACCCCATGTCAGGTCATTAGAAAACTGAAAATGGAAAAGAAAGGAACAATGTGATGTCACTGTGCACCCATGGAAATCGCCAGTTTCCAGAACACTGACAAGACTGTGATGTTGGTCAGGGAGTGGAGTAACAGACCTCTCATTCCCTGTTGCTGAGAAGACAAAATGGCTTCAGTAGGTGTTTTGTAAAATTAAGCATCTTCTTATCATGAAATGCAGAGAGCATACTCTGTTATTAATTCAAGAGAACTTATATTCTCATAAAAACCTGTAGACTGGTGTTTATACCAGTTTCAGTAGTAATTACCAAAAGCAAAAGTAACCTAGATGTACTTCAATACTAAATTCATAAACTGTTCCATACATAAAAGAGCAAAGAAGTATTCATCACCAAAAGAAATTCAGTCACATGTTAAAAAAACCTGGCAGGTATTCAAAGGTGCTTTTTTCAGTCAAAAGCCAATTTGCAAGGCTGAGACCTATATGATTCCATAAAACTATAGAGGCACTCAAAATGCTGGTTGTTTTCTGGGGTTAAAGGAAGGAAAGGCTGGGTAGAGAAGCAACAGGGGATTTTCTGACATCAGTAAAGCTGTCATTATTCAGGATATGATAATACTATAAGATCAGATCCATGCCACACTGCTTTATCACACTCAGAATATGATTCAATCAGTGAATGTAAATGAAAGCCATGAACTTTGGTTGAGCATGGTAGAAAGTGCTGGTGTATAATTTTTACTCATAATTATAAGGCTATTGTCCCGGATACCGAAAGTCAGAGAGGTGCTCTATGTTCTCCTTCATATTGAAATTACCTTAAAAACCATAATAAATATAAGCCAGGCATCAGAGGCTCATG